>NW_021680530.1:1704-32313 GCF_001412515.2 Diachasma alloeum | reverse complement strand
TTCATATCTTGTCTGACATCTTTGCTACAAACTCGGGTCTTCAACTCGGGTTTTCAATTGAAGGCCCGAGTTGTAGACCCGAGTTTGTAGTAGCGATGTCAGATAAGATATGAATGTTTTTTTGGGCTCAAATGAAAGAGTGGGTCGAGAAATGACGTGCTAGAGCCTCTAAACATGACAAATGTCTCTAAAGATGATGTCTGTTTTCAATTGAACAGCATTGAGTTGTGACATCATTGTCTAGGAGGATTCCTAGACAAAATCGAATCGTGACGGCAAAATCGAATTTTTTCGCCAAGCGAACGTTGATTCCCTATCTACTAATGATTCTGTATACAGTTGATTAATGATTCTGTTGGCTAATGATTCTGTATAGATTGAGTCTGTATCCAAAGGCAAATACATAAATATTCGGGAATAAAAGAAGCAGAGAATTTTTCTTCGTAAACAAGAGCTTGTTTATTCAAATAATTACACTGAAAACATTCTCCCCCTTTCCCCATTAAACCAGTTTCGTTCTCAATCGTTTACATCATTCATAAACCTCAGCCATTTCGCTGTCCTCGATCACCAAATCCTCCAGCATTTCCTCGAGCGTAATCTGCGGTATATTCGGGTCCAAATCGTTGGAGTCCACCGGTATTTGTTTACTCGAGTCCCTGAAGATGTTGATATTCTGACGCATCTCTGGGTCTTCCTCAAGGTCCTCCAAGAATTCATTGTAATCACTGGAAAACGAAAGCCTCAAATTATTACATCACAACATTTTCGTCGCGTTTGAAGTGAATTTTAAATCAAAAGGAAGACTCACTTGTTATCGGTGCCCATGGATACCACCTCATCATGTAAATGTTTCAACTTCCACATTCTCGCCCTTCGCCTCGCAGTCCTCTCTGTTCCATAGTACTTCTTCACCAGAATTATATCAGGAATGCTGTCCTGCGAGAGCTTATCGAAATGGAGATCATTGATGTTGCTGTCTCCAACTGCATATCTTCAAAATAAAAAACAGGAAGTCAATTCGAGGTGGCCCTTGAGGAAAATTAACCAACTTGACAGAAGGAAATTTAATCTCTCAATTTTCCCTAATTTCGTAAATTAAGACAACGCCAAAAAGTTTCAGGGTTCATAAGGCTCACGAGGGTTAAATAATTTTTTAAATAATCAAATGAATTCAATTCTCACCCCATTGCCGAGTCTCCGGGCTTCAAAACATGGCCCAAATGAGTTCGTGCATGAACTGGATTATCATTAACCCCAAGCTCTGATGCCTTCACCAGCCAGACATCAGCCACAACATGCTAAAAATCGAGAAATCCATTCGTTAAACCTTGACGAATAAAATTATACGAAAGCCTAGCGCACCTTGTTGGATATGGCCCCCTGACCTGGAAACACTTTCTTCTCGCTGTTTCTGATGGGCTCTATGTCCATCACCACGTACTCGGTCAACTGCTTTGGATTGCAGATACTGTTGAAGGGATGTCTCCAATAGACAGTCGCACTTACTTCAGCAACTGCAAGAAAATTAATGAATCTGTCATCGTGGTTCCCCGGAATTCTGGGCATTGAGTGGTAAAGGTGATCCTTACTTTGTCCTGAAGAAACATCGATCAAGTGCAATGCACTCGTTGTTTTGTAGACGAGAGCAATAGGGCTTATTCCTCCCAACTGATGCGTCAGTTTCTTGGGGAGACATACAACGCTATGTTTGGAAATTGGAACGATTTCAACGCTGAAAAAAATAATTTCATTGATTGTGAAAACATGGGAAAAGAGAAATAAAATAGTTATTAAATAATTAATTTGGGAGTGCTTCAGTTTAAAATAAAACGTCGAAAATTTTTCCTGAACAAAAACTATAATAAAAAAAATTTAATTTTCCCCACTCTTGAGAAAAATGTAAATCTACTTCAAACAAGTGATTTTCCAGCTTCATTACCTGTACGTAAACTTATAATTATAGATATTACTGTGAATATCGTGAGAAATGAGTTTCTTCGACTGCTGATAACGACAAGGCAGCACAGCCACCAAAAAGTCCACCATTTTTCTCGCTGAGGCCTCATTGGAATAGAAGAAATCTAGACCCTCGTAAATGGGTTTTATCCCCAGTGTCTGCTCGTGTGCCTTGTGCTTCAGTATCAGCTGCTCCAAGTAGTAGAACGTCTTCTTGTTGATGGCCTTTTGGCGTACCTGCACTGATGCACGCCAGTAGTCCTTCGCCTCTGTTCTGTGACAGTCATCGCACATCTGGTGAGTTATGATGAATTCAACTATGAAGACTTGTTGGAGAACAGCTCCACCAATTACTTCAGCGTGAACAGTGAGTTTTACCTGGAAAATCCATTCAAAAATTATAATTCAATCAATTTTTCAATGTGATAAATTCATTTTTAATTCATTTTATTTTATTACTGATTAATTGCATATATTATTGATATTAATATTATTATTATATTATTATTATTTATAAATACATAAGGATACAATGTCCCATTGCATGGAAAGAGTAATTACAGGTAAAACTTTAATTTGCTATTAAATTATTATAATTTATATCTTCGTTTGCGTAAAGAACAATTTAGGATATTTACATTATCTATGTAAAATGTATAGTTATTTGCGAGAGACTCTTAGTGAGCTGAATGTAAATTACAAAAGATTTTTGTGCCTTGAAAATTAGCACTATCTAATTTTAACAAAAAAATTATTGAAAATTGACATTTCTGGGATTTAAACTTGAATTAAAATCCTGAAAAATTGTGAAGAAGCATATTCATCTGCAGAAGGGAGAAGAAGAGTTGGAACTTAATGTTTCAGTTCACTTTTGTGAGCTTTAGTTGTTTTTTAGAGGATTATAGAGGGGAGAAATTAACTTTTAATTACCCTTATTCGCTTGGAATGTGGCTCGGTCCAAACGAAGCCAGCGTCAATGAGTTTGACCCTCTGGAGGCCCTTGAGCTTCTTCAAACACAGTGACAAGAGCTCCCTGGACTCCAGGGCAGCTGGTATCCACTCGTTGGGAGGCTGGAGGTACCTCTCGCAGCCTCTGCAGAAGTGTATTGTCGCTTGTTTTGGGATTCCCTCGGTGATGTCCACCTCTGTCCTCAGGCAGGCGACGCACATGTTCGAGGGGTTGGGCTCTATCACTGTGCCACAACGACAGCACAATCTGCAGAAAAAAGAAAACATCAGGAATAATTTTAATCGAATTGTTTATTAGGGTGAAGTTCAGGAGATTGAGTTCCCGAAGAAATTTTGAGGTTTAGACATGAATTTGGGGGACTTACACTCGAGCTGTCGACGCCCCAGGCAGTTCGATGTTCTCCATGTACTCCATCACTCCTTAGTTGTCTAATTAATTTAAGAATTGGGGGAGGGCTGTTGGAATTGATTGGATCACTAGAAATTGTCAAAAATTCTAACTTGACACCACGTGTTTTCGGAACTGAGGGCTGCCCGGAGGTGCACCTCAGGGACATCTAGTGACCATCTCGGTCGGTAAAAGAGCCGGTGGGATTATTGGTAAGACAGTCTCCTAGTTTTTCATGGCTTTTTCTACTAGAGTTGAGACGGGCAAGTAGAAATTGTAATGTACGGTCAGCCTGGGATTTATCATTTCCGCGGGGACTCGGAACGTTTGTTGATTTCAATTTCGAATTTTATGGGACATTTAATTGAATTCAGGGGCAGGGAGTCAGGGAATTTGAGATTTCAGGGAAAATTCAATGAAATTCCAGGGAATTTGATCATTGAAAATTGAAAATTTCATGGAAAAATCGATGGAAACTGCCAATTTCGGGTCAATTATTCTGAGAAAATTCGTAGACATCAGGAAAATATAGAAATTAGGTGAATATATTCTTGAATTTTCAATTGAAAATAATCAAGATTTCAATTAAATAGTTATTTTTCATTTAGAAAAATTAAGTGCTTCATTGAAATTCGAAAAATTCCAAATTTCATAAAAAGAATTTTCGAATAGCCAAATAATCGTCAATCTTACGAACTCAATTATTGATTGTCAAAATAATTCGGAATTTGAATATTTAATTAAAAAATTTAATAATTAGAAAAAATTAAATTTAATAATTAAAAAATTGTCAAGTCATATTAACCAATTGACTTTTTTAGGACAGCAGAACAAAAAACAAATGACTAAAACTTGGAAAATTCCCGTCTCAAAATGGCTACAGAAAAAGTTTTATAAAAAAATTCAAAAAACATGAAACTCTGCTGATTTTTTTCTATAAAACATTCTCTATCAGAAATTTTCGCTATCAACGGGCATTTTTTAATAAAAAAACGCAGTGTCCCTCTGGAATTTTCCGCTAAAATCGACAACAAATAGAAAATTCCTAAAACAATTATCTCCTCCTTTAAGCCCCATAAAACCCCTCGGCCTATAAAAATAATTCCTCGCTTCTGTAAACTCGAAACTTTAGTCAGTGTCCTTGTCCCGTTAATTTTATCCCACGTTTAGTGACCACAAGAATCCTTTCCCGGTCGACGATAACAGATAAACCTAAAATCAAAAAAACACGAGCCAACCGGTGGAAGCAGTGGTCTCGCGTATCAAACCGCGCAGTCGCACATTTTATGGATTTTCCACGGCACAAACTCGAGTGAAATCGCGTGCGTTGGTGGCAAAAGGGAGGGGTCAGGAGCGTAACGGGGCGCCAGAGGTGCGGCGATTTTCGGTTGAGAGCACGAGGAAAAATAGTGGACGAAAGCTGGGCGATTGCAAAGTGCAGGTTCATTTGAGTGTGAAAAATCAGGGAATTTCATCGAGAGTCAGGGAAAGAGTTTGAAATGATAATTGCGATGAAGTGAGGAGTTCTGTGGGTGCCGCTGGCTCATGTGGTGTGTCCATGGTGCAGTGACTACCCAGGGAGCGTGGTCCCCTATCTGACGCGTGGATCCTGAGGTTATTTTGTTTCTCCTGCGAGACCGAGGGTGAGTCTGACTATCATTTCCACGTTTGGATTAATTTTATTCAATTCAGCGACCGATAATTCCCTTTTCATGCACTGCATGTCGTTCTCTGACGTGAGAAGCCGATTTCTGATGGTGACGGATCTGGAGAAAGGAAATAAACAAACCGGTCTTTTTTATTATGAAATTAAATAGCGAATGATTTCCGCATTTTTCGTCGACTTATTTAACTTTACGATTGCCTATTTATTTTTACGGAATTGAAAGATGAAAGTGTCGAGGGTTTTGAGTAGTTCGAGGTTTTATTGACGATTTTAGGTGATTTTTGAACTTGTGAATGTCAAATTGCGATTTCTGGAAGTCATTCTGTCGATTATTCGTCAGTTGCTGCGTTGTGCCCATTATTTTCACGGTCACAGTGTAAATATTTGAAGTTTATCGATCCTGCGTTCGCGTAATAAAGGGAATGTGTCTGATAGATTACCCGTGAATATTGAGGTATCGATTTTTTCGGGCGGGGGAGGGAAAATGAGGGAGTGATTTGCGGGAGGAGTGCGTTTTAATTAGACGATTCAGCCTCGGAATTCAATATTCCTGAACTGTGACTGCGAGGGGAGTTCACCATTTCCCTAGTTGAGCTGAAGATTTCTAGATTAAAGTGGTACGTCAAACTCCACGGAAGTCACTGAGTTTAGCGACGAAGAATAAATTTAAAATAGAAATTTTAAGTAAAAAATTAATCCGTTGAATTCTTTCTGCAATTTTTTAAACAATAGTTGCTCGTGTAACCAGGGCATCCTGTACATTCGGAGCATCCGGAAACATAAAGTATTTATCGCAAATGTTTGACACATAAAATTTTTATTCATTTTTTTCCGATTTTTCAAGGCTTCGTACATTTTAATCTTTTCTCTGATCTCGAATAAATTTTTTTTTTTCATAGGACTGTATTATTTTGGCAGTTCTAAATTAATTGTTATCAATAATACAACACTGTCGATTGGGGACAAACTTAGCCAGAATGTTTTTGTTTGAATATTCGTTTAGAATTCATTTCCGATTTTAATCCTCAAAATTTAAGACCTTGCGAATTATACACTAGTTTTAAAAAAATGTAAAATAGAAATTTTAAATGTTGCCAAGAACCCAGATAAACCTTAATAAACCTCAGGCGATTACAATTATTTTTTTTGAAAATTTTTCTTGCAATAAATTTCCTTAAAAAATGAAAAAAACAAAAAATTCTTCACAATTTAAATGATGTTTACACTAATTTAATCCCCGGGCGGAAGGAATTCTCATCTAATCATCAGCAGCAGTTGTATTCAGTTATAAACAATGCAATTACCCCTCGTTTGTAGTTTTACGAACGCGCAAAGTGGACTCGTTGGTGCTACCTCGAGAATTTTAGCGGATGTTAGTGACCGCAGTGATAATTGTCACATCCGAGGTGATTATTAGAAGGTATTGCCACTGCGGTAACGAACCCGTTGGGAGTCCCCAGTTGTGTAAGCGTAAACATCACGTTTCTTTTATTTATTCTCAACTTGGAACTCTTCTCTCCTCGCCGATGCGAGTTATCTATTTCATGCTGAGATTGGAGAAGATTAGGGATAGACAGATAAGCGACGTCAAAATCGAGCCGCCATCCGAGAGCGATTCCAATGGAAAAGAAGAACTAGAAGTTCAATCTTCGAGTTTTATGTTTCACGAAATTTCAAATGTTCGGTGACTCGGTATTTACAGGAGTTTGGAATACCTTATCATCTATCTGTTATCGTGAATGGGGAGAAGATTCTTGCGGTCACGAAACACGAAATGAAGTTAATGGCCCGGGGTCTTGTCAGCGATCTCCGCAATTCTCTTGTTTTTAGTATTTATTTTCATTTTGGGAGGTGGGAAGCTATGGCAACGGCGGGTAACTGCGGATTTCGGGGAGATCGATCATTTTGTTAGCTCCATGCAGACGGAACACAGAGAGAGACATCAACCCAGCTATTTTACCCACAGAAAAACCTAAACATAAATTACGTCTGAACAAAAAATTTTTTTCACTTTTACATTTTTCTGTGCACGAAAATTTTTTTCTACATGATAATTGTCGACTACAAGAACTCCAGTTATCAATACCAACTCTTCGAGGTTGCGCATAAAACAGACTAGGGGAGGGTGGGGTAAAATGGACACTAGACTTTTTTAAGATTATTCATAACTCAGAAACAAATTTATCAATTGAGCTCAGTGTAGGCTCGTCACAAAGGGAAATAATTGTTCTTTGTATTAAAAGGAAAAATATTGAATTTTATCAACATTTCAACCCCTCATCAACATTTTTTAAAAAGTCAAAAATGTCCGTTCTACCCGAACCTCCCCTGTACCAATTTCTCAAAATCACTGCCATTTGTTGGGAGAGTTCCCGACGTTTACGACTGAGCATTAAATTTTACGGGTGTTGACAGTCGCCGACGCATTCCCACCCGAGCTTGAGAGGTCATAATTCTGTGCGCAGTTCCTCCCACTGTGTCGCGTAATCGAGATGCGGAGAGGAAAATAAAATGAAGTTAATGAAGACGAAGCGTTCATCGTCCCATCCGTAATTTCCTTTGAGCGACCCGTAACTGATAAATTTCCAGTCTAATGGCAGCCCCCGTGCTTTGCTTAATGAAATCAGTCACGTGTGTTCACCGGGCGGTTAGCACAACTAAAAACATAATGAAATGGAGAAAAAAACAGTTATGTTAATGCTTATGTGCACAGTGGTTTGCACGCGACCTTTTGTCGACTTGCTACATCCCCTCGGGCGTGAATTATTCGCGAATGTGTGGTACTATTATGTATGGTCGTAAAACTAGTGGACATGAAAAGTATGATGATCTGTTCTGATTATTTTACGCTGTTTCGTATGGGAGGGAATTTGCGGAAATATGGGCTTTCAATTGCGAGTGAGAGGAGTGGATTTTCCGTCGATATTGAACTGTTAAAAAACCACTTTTTGTTAAAAATCTGAAAAAAATTAAAAAGTTTTATTTTTCGAGAAAAATTGATGAAAGAATTAAAAAATTGCAATTTTTGAAAATTACGAGAATTTTCTGTAAATAATTTGTAAACAATAAATTTTCCACTACAAAAATGATTCATTACAAATTTATTCATTTTATTATTCAATTATTCATAAACAACGAATGTGTAAAAAAATAATAAAAACATTCTTTATCAACTAAAATAATGACTCCAATCATATTTCCCTCTCCAACCATTCCTAGAGTTGCCAAAGTGATTGAAAAAATAATAAAACATTCCCAATGTTTCAGAAACAAAAAAAATTCATTCATGCCAGTTTCAAGTTTACCTATCCCATTGGCATAAATCTCCCAGACAAATAAGTCCCGCGAGACGTCGCGCGTAGAATATCCCAGAATTAGCATAACTATTATTCATTTTTCTCCACATGTGGACCCGTCATGACCGACACTGAAGTCGGTTACGTACGTGCACATCAGTTATTGAGAGGCATCATCAGCACCCCCTCTTCTAATCACTGAGGCGCACGATAAGATAGACCACAGAGACTGCTGTCCACCGGTTAATCGCATCTAGTCCATTAGGTGAATCCAGACAGCCGCTTCGATTCCCGGGGACTCGTGTGCGAGAAATTGCTGACGTTTTTCTCTATTTATCAGGTGGGAGTACCACACGGCCTGTCGCAAAGTCGGAGTCCCCTGATTTATGGCTAATGTCGCCTGTTTATCAACATCTGGCCCCAATTTTTGAGTCATTTCAGTTGTGAATACGCGGACGAACGGTCGTGAAAATATTCCCCCTGTGGACAGTTTTGCAGAGTGATTTCTTGTTCTACATTGTGACACTGATGTTTTGCACGGGAATGAATGCAATGAACGCGCAATTATCTTACGTGGGCGGGGGAGAGTGAGTGAGGAATACTGAATGAGTTATTGAACGGCTAGGAATCGCCTCTGATTGTGTAAGCATATTGAATATTTATTAATGCATTTCAACGCTGTTGATAGTTATTTTGTATTTCATTCCATGAGGAGTAAAATTTTTACTCGGTTATCTAATGGATTTGATTGATTATTTAGATAAATAGGGGGGAGTTAATTGTGCTAGGGAAAATGGGCGATACTTCGAAAAAAATAGGGAAATCATATTTTCGAAAAATTATTCATCCTCAAGACAATTTCAGTAGCGAAGTGGTCAAACGGTTTAAGTCAATTTAGTCTTTAGTTGAGTTTTCCAGAAATATTTCCGAATTTGAGGGAGATAGCGAAATTTTCGTAATAACCTTTTTTGTGGAGCGAATCGAGTGCTATTAAAAAGGTTATGAGAAAAATTTTGCTATCTCCCTTAGGTTTCGAGATATTCATTAAAAACTGGTGAATAGCCAAAATCGAACCGTTTGACCACTTCGCTACTGATTTCATGATCGATTAATTATTGAGTGGATTTAACTCGTGTATTTCATTTCATGAGGAGTAAAATATTTACAATAGGGGGGAGTTAATTGTTTTAGGGAACATGGGAGATACTTCGAATAAAAAAATAGTGAAATCATATTTTCGAAAAATTATTCATCCTCAAGATAATTTCGTGATCGATAAATTATCGAGTGGATTTATCACGTGTCAGGTCTTCTCACAACTACGGGAAAAAGTGCCTTGCGCATTTCTGATTTTATCGCTGCGCTGAACGTTGAAAACTACGTCAATAAGTTTAATGATTTTATTGTTTTTTCTTTGGTTATTGCGGTAGAATTTGAACTCGTCATGTGTAACGGTCAAGATGTGTGCTCGGCACCAAGCGACTCTTCTATTTAAAGCGTAAACTTCGGTCATAGTGCATCTTACCTCATCTCGGATAATTGATGCAATTTGTTCAGGGCCACGTGCACCAACCTCTGTCTGTGATCCTTCAGTTTAAAATTTACTGGATGAAATCATTAATATCGGGGCGAGTGGAGGCTGGTGAAACCGTTGGGGAATTACGATTTTTGAAAATTCGGGCACCGAGAGAAATATTCTGAATGTCCTGTGAAAAATTACGATACCGTCACTTGAATTTTCTGAGTCGATTCCGTCATCGGTGAGTGAATTGTGAGTTCCGTAATTTTTACTGAACATTTCTCTCCGTGTGGCGCATTAACTTCTAGATAACATTATTAAAAGTTGAATGATTCATCCTTGAGGTAATTTCATAATCGATAAATAGGTATTTATCACCTTTCAACGTCTCAAGGAATTGATAACTCGCATTTCGGGTTCTTTTCACTAAAAAAAATGGATCGGTATCTGCTGCGCGATCCTGATAAGAAATACCGGAATTGGAGATATTTCTTTTAGTAGAAACAGATAAATTTGTCAAATTTATATTTTATCGGTTGCTATCAGTTCTGTTTTTCCATCTGTGCAAATATGGTCAGATTAATGTGAAGACACTCGTAGAATTTTTTTAATTTTTAATTTTTTTAAAACAATTTTTTGTTATTAATTTTTTTTAAAAATGGTTATAAAATTTCAATTTTCAAGTGAAAATCACGGAAATTCATGAGTTTTCAGTGGAATATGAATATTCAGAAACAAAATGACCTAAATTTTCAGTTTTTCCCTGAATTTTCCTGATTGTTCAGAATTTTCGCAGAATAATTGAACTGAAAAATCAAGTATTATAGATATCCAGATCATTTGAACAGAAAATCAATGGAATAATTAATTTATCAATAACAAAATTTCCTGAATTTATCCCGGAAAATTCAGACGAAAATTTTTAACAATCTAGTGAATGCGATTGAAGTATCGGCGTGAATAGAAGATGCCGTCCTCGGTCTTCCGCGTATTATAAATTAATTGGAAATTGTCAATTAATTCTTTCTCCCCCATATTTGAATTCCACTCGAATAAACAAAAATTACGAATTATTAGGGATTATTTAAAATGGGGTTCCCGGAAGAGAAAAATGTAGCGACAGTCCAGGAAGTTAATTTCTTCACCTCCGATTGTTGCAAAATCCAGCGTAAATTGATACGAATTCGATAAACATGTTTTTGTTGCGTTATTGTAAACCGAAAAACACGGAAAAATATGGGAATGTTTTTTTTCCAGACTCAGCCCCGGATGTCGATACGGAAGAGCCAGTGGAGCATGCGATTCCGTTGATCGCAGCAGCGGGAGCCCAGCGACTGTGGGAGATTGATCGGAAAAACTGATAATTAACACTGGACGAGTTGCGGCATGGGCTTGCTCAGAATTTCGTTGAAGAGATGCTTCATCTACATTTTCTGCGCCACCGGGATGGTCCTGGTGGTGATGAATGTTCGCCAGAAGGAGCTGTGGCATTCCCTCAGGCCGGACCCCCGACCGGCGCAGGCTATTCGGGCGGTGCCAGATGTTGGCAAGGTAAATCGCAAAAAAAATTTCAATTAAGAAATAAAAATTCTCAAAATGAAGGGATGGAACGTCAGATGAAATATTTACATATATAGAGAGAGAATGATTTCACGTGAATAATTTTTTTACTTTTAATTCAGGCTGCAGTGAATGGAACCCATTTTATTAATTAAATTGTAATGAATTTTAGTAAAATAATTCAGGAGATATATTTATTTGTAAAAATAGAATGAACGAATTTTTCATATTACAACGTCCACTAGAATTTTTGAACGGAAAAAACAATTCTCAAATGAGAAAATTCCGGGCTAATTTTCCTCAGATTATTAACTCCATTTGTACCTTTTCATTAAATTTATTAATATTAAACATTAACTTGTTTTACTAACTAATGAGCTGAACTGAAAGCTGATAATAGTTCATAAGTAGTATTCCACCGACTGCATTTTCTCCCCCTGTATATTTTTAAAGAAAGCTCGGCGCACAAAAGCTCTCTAAACCCAACGTTTGGCACTCACCCATGTATTCTCCCAACCAAGTGCCTCGAGAATCACTCGAGAACAACAATGCCCCTTTGCTCTAATTCATTCACGACCCCCAATGATCCCAGAGGAGCACCGGTGGCACTGAGAAACAGAAATAGAAAGAAAAAAAAACCTTTCGCTCGCAGATGAAACTCTCGGTGCCCGTAAAAGCCAAGGGCCTGCCTACGACGAGGGTCGCGCGGGTCAGGCAGAGTGTCAAGAGTAAATCATCAGTTGAAAAATTCGAGGTAAAAAGGAGCGAGCCCTCAGTCCATCGAACTAGTGCTTTAGAGATATTAGATGTCACGGAGGAGGAATAGTTTATTTTCCCCGTTTTCTAACGCATTCTTCATATGTTTGGACTGAAATTTCGTCGAGATGCAGTTGAAATAATTGGAATTTGAATTTTAAAGAATTTTTTATTGAAAATTTATAATGTAAATATATATTATAAATTTATTATTATTATATTTATATTTTTTTATAATTTGATGAAAGTATAAACAAAAAATGTAAATTTCAGTTCAATTATTCCGTAAAAATTCAGTTGATGACATTTTTTAAGCCTCAATTTACTGGAAATTCCAGTAATTTTGTCAATTCTTGTCTTCCTGAAACAGAAAAATTTTAAATTTCATGATTTTTGCACTTAAATCGAATGACTACGAAATTCCTTACAGTCCACAAAAAAATAACATCTCATTTTACGATTTTAAATGCCTTCAATTTGAGATCACAAATCTCACAATAAAGCTTGTTTTTTTATTCCCCTGAAAATTAGTGAAATGTTCGTGAAAATTAGTGACACATCCCTGAAAATAAAAACATTTCCCCCCGCGATCACAGCAAAACCGTAAAGTTCCACCAGCCGGTGACATCCGCAAATTAGCCACAAATATCCGCTTAATAGTCGCGTACGTAGCCTGTCGACTAGGTCGTCATAGTCGCTACCACGTGTGCAACAAATATGTGCAGTACATGGCATTTCGTAAATAAGCAGCTCTCTTTCCATGCAACACACCCACGAATGACACGAGCGCACGAGACACACCAGAAGTGCCGCCGGCACCGCATATTCACGACTATCTCTCATGCGATTGATCTCTCCGTCACTCGTCGAGTGGCGAAATTTCATTGGCATTTTTTCCCTGACAGCTCTCGAATATGACGGGGACACTGAGCCCAGTGGATCACATTGCGGAGATGATGGACCCGAGCAAGAGGCCGTGGTACATGAAGGGCGGAACCAAGCGACCACTTCCGGCCGCCAGGTCCAAGAGAACTGCCAGGAGAATCGCCAGGCTGTGGCCGGACGAGGATTCTAATGACGATAGGGTCACGAATCAGGTAATTCTGGCCTCAAGTTGACACAATTTAAAAAAATTATTTAACACAAAACTTGTAAGCTTACACAGCAAAAATTAATGTCACACCTTTTGTAGACGTTTTTCAGACACTAAAAAACGTCTGAATAAAATAAAAAGTTGTCTGAATTTCCAACATTATTTATCAACATATTTGGGCACTTTTTCGTCTGAAATTCAGACACATTTTCATTTTATTCAGACGTTATTTGTGCCTGAATTCCCAATTTTTTAATTCTAATTTTTAAGACTGAGATTGAGAATTTCTTCAATGCATAAATTCCTGTTTCAAAATTTATTTCGGATTTTAATCTTCAAAAATTAAGTCATATTTATCGATTTTCAAAACCTGCAGTGATGAATAAATTCGTCACGCCAGATTTACTAATTTTTCAGTTGATGTTCGTTCCGCCTGATTACAACAGAACGAGTGTCGAGCATCGCCCCAAGAGGATAATGATACCGCACGGCATGGGCGAGGCAGAAACGGGGGGAGAATTGTTTCGCCATCTCGGATGCCCCGTCAATACCTGTGTTATCACTCGCGATAATCCCGATCTCGCGGACTTGATTATCTTCAAAGATTACGTTACTCACGTGGGTCGGAGACAGCCAAATCAAGTAAAAACTTTTGTAACACAAAGGAAATAAAGAATTGAATTTTTTCATTCATAAAAAATTGAATTGAATTGAATATTTTTACAGGTGTGGATGCTGTATTTCCTGGAGTGTCCCTATCACACTCAGGCCGTAAAGAACGCTCTCGTAAATTGGACAGCGACCTACAGACGAGACAGTGACATCGTAGCGCCGTACGAACGATGGCAGTACTACGACGCTCGAGTTACTCAAATACCCCAAACATTCAACTACGCTGCTAATAAAACTAAGAAAGTTGCCTGGTTTGTCTCGAATTGTCATCCACGTAACCAGAGAATGCAGTATGCCAAAGAACTCGCCAAGCACATTCAGGTGGACATCTACGGGGCCTGCGGCAGCCTCAGGTGTTCACGATCTCAGGCACAAACGTGCTTCGAAATGCTCGACGCTGATTATAAGTTTTATCTTGCATTTGAAAACTCCAATTGCCGGGATTACATAACGGAGAAGTTCTTCGTTAATGGTCTTGGGTGAGTTGATTATTGAGTGACGTTTTGCTAGTGAATAGGGAATTTGCACGGATTTTCATTCATTTTTTCAGCTCAGGTGATCAATTTTTTATTTATAAAGATTAATGATTCATTGAATCTTCACGTGTGTCTTGATAAAAATGTGGGCGTCAACATTTTCAATTGTAATTAGTCTTATCGGTGACGCAGTATTAGTCGATTTGTAATTCTAATCACTAGATTATAGATTAAAGGAAGAAATACGATAATCACGAGAAGTACGATTTTCAAGACTTTCAGAATTTGTTTCGCGGAATCATTACTCGGTGACTAGATTGCGGAAAATTTTTAAGAAGAATTGAAACTATCTTTATTGAGTGTTGTAAAATTAAAGGATATTAATAAATAAATGAATAAAGTCATTATATTAGGAGTAAATAAACATCGATGGACGATGAATACGACGAAGAAACAATAAGTGGCATTTTTTGTATTGCAATGTTATCAGGAATAATTAGAAATTAATGCAATTTTAATGTTATTAATATTGATAATTGGAAGAATGAATATTCATCATTACTGATTAACAATTTCGTGTAATATACCACGCATATCGATCGCAGAAATACATTATGATGAATTTCTAGTGAAATTTCATTGTCACTAATTTCTTTTTCTTTTATAACTCGACAACTTCCAGTAGAAAAAAACGTATTTCAGAAAAAGCTTCGGAAGAGAAGTCTCCGCTCCGTGAATAATTCTGTGGAATAATACTGTGAAATGAATAATTGATTATTTGTAGAATGAAATTATTTGAGAAATTCGTTTGGATAGAGTCCGAATGAGTCACAAAGAGAGGGGAATAAAATTCTCAATTAGATTGTGTAAAGTATTGCAACATTTTCAATTGTAATTGAGCTTATCGGTGCTGAGTGTTGTAAAATTAAAGGATATTAATAAATAAATGAATAAAGTCATTATATTAGGAGTAAATAAACATCGATGGATTAGAAATTAATGCAATATTAATGTTATTAATATTGATAATTGGAAGAATGAATATTCATCATTACTGATTAACAATTTCGTGTAATATCCCACGCATATCGATCGCAGAAATACATTATGATGAATTTCTAGTGAAATTTCATTGTCAATAATTTCTTTTTCTTTTATAACTCGACAAATTCCAGTAGAAAAAAACATATTTCAGAAAAAGCTTCGGAAGAAAAGTCTCCGCTCTGTGAATAATTCCAGCCATTATATTTTCAACTGAAAGTTGAGCCTGTTTCATACGGGAGTCTTTATTACATCACACCGTGACATCCCCTCCCCATTGTGTCATTCCATTCGTACGAATATGTAATTTAATACGAAACTTCGCAACTCCGGAATTTCACATCACGAGATATTCATTGAGCTGATAAATGAATAAAGTCAAATCGATGGATTAATTCCCATTATCACTCTGTTTTTATCATTTCAGCCACAATGTATTGCCAATAGTGATGGGTGCGCACCCCGCAGACTACGCGAAGAGCGCGCCCTACAGATCTTACATTCACGTGGACGAGTTTGAGTCGCCGCGAGAGCTCGCCGACTACCTCCACCGCCTAGACCACGACGACGAGCTCTACAACTCCTACTTCAAGTGGAAGGGCACTGGCGAATTCATCAACACGTACTTCTGGTGTCGTGTGTGCGCAATGCTCCACGATCCCCGATCGCCCAAGTACTACAAGGACGTCAACGAGTGGTGGCGGGGCGACGACGTCTGCACCCAAAACTCCTGGAGGGAGCACGACACCAACGAGATAACCTTCAAAAACTCATGAACACTTTCGCGATAACGAGTGAAGGGATACAAAATTTCCCCCTTCTCTTTTGAAAAATTGAAGGGAACACATTCCACAAAGAACCACCAATTTTAGCGACTGCACTGCTTGTAGTCGCAGTTGATTATTAAAAAGAAAACACGAAAATACTTCCAGGAATGCAGTGAATGACAATTTCACTTTTAATTATGAATGATAATGGAAAATGATAAAAGACTGCGCGTATGTAATTTAAGCCTCAAGAATATTCGTGATTTGGAGGGTTGAGCGGAGGAAATCCACTGGAATTTAGTGGCGAATTGGTCAGACGAGGGAATTAAATTCAACTTTCTTCAGTTCTTGAGAAAAAAATGAGTTGTCTTGGGTTTCCACTTCGCCACTGAATTATTTCCCCGATTTTTGCTATTTTGGAAACAATGAAGTATTATTGCAAGCACATGGTAGAGGTCCGAATGGCCAGGAAGTAGTTTAGAATTTTGGAAAGGAAAAATAGCGAATTCTTCTACAATCTTCGGATGAACGAAGAGTTGTTCTACGACAGTTGCATGATTTATCCTTTCGAAAACAAAAAGTTTCTAAAATAAAATTCATTCAACTATAATTTTTTCATTCCTGAAAAAAGATATATTAAAATCGAGGCAATTGTTGACGTTTACCGAATTTTATTCCATTAATAATTTTGTTTGTTTTATTGAAATTCGATCGAGTTGCAGTTAAAACAATTACAACTAGAATAAAAAAAAAATTTATTGAAAAATCATAATTTCAGTTCAATTATTCCATAAAAATCAGAAAAATTCAGTTGATGAAATTTTTTTAATGCTCAATCGACTGAAAATTTTAGTCCATTAAAATTTTTTTTTGTTCGCACCAAACGATGGGATGGCAGGCCTCATTAATTACAAAAACAAGAAATTATTCTTTTGAAGAAAAAATTCTAGAACTCTCTGAAATTAATTTCGCGTAATGAATATAGTTCCTAAGGATTATGAGATAACGTAAGATAGATTAGCGGGCAAGACTCTGTGATACGTTCGCGACACCCAATGAAACTCGCCCGACGAATCATTTAATTTTATTGTGACGCTCCGTTTTGTACGAGAACCGGCTTAATTTGCTTCAAGACTTGGTGCGCACACTGCCAAATAAAGAAGTTCCCATTAATTCTCTTCAGTTCTATATTTCCGATCATTATACAAGATGCACTTGCGAATAACGCACAATTTGTACAAATTTTCATGATTTCGTTGGGAATTCATTCTGTTATTTACAAAATGCCTGTACTATGCAGCGCATTGTTTATCCATTCATCAGTTAAGTACTCGTAGAAATTATTGTTTATATGGAATAGAAGTGCACAAATCAAATGGTGACAGTGAAACAACGAATTGTGAGAGAATCATTTATATTTGATTATTTATTTATAGTTTATTGTCTTGGTTGCGTGATTGCATTCATATCTACAAAAATTGTTTGTGATCGAAAGTGGAGAAATTCGGTTTGACATAAAATGGAGAAAGCCCTTTCATATTGCCTAAATATTGAGAAAATTAACTTCGACTTGATTATTGAACTCAATTGCGGGAATTAATTAATTGAAATCGATTACGATGGGCGGTTTTTGTAGATAAAGTATTACGCGAGGGGACGCACAAGTGAGGATTTTAAGAAATGTTGGGAGATTAATAGTGTCGATTAATTGAAAATAAAACCCAATGAAAAAGTCATGACTCAAGCCTGGAACTAATTGAATTATTACTTTTTTCGTGGCTTGACACAAACACAAAATTCCCGACGAATGATTTTCATTGGTTGAGAGCAGAGAGTTTATATCGATAATTTTATGATTACTGAACTCTGATTATCAGAGTTGTAGGTGACAACAATAGTATTAATCTCACACCATGTGATGGGAGTCAATTCAATGGTCGCTTCAATTGTTTCAATATGTGGATAGAAAGTGAGAATAATGGGTGATTCGATGACGCAGTAAACGTCTCGCATGTCCTCTAGTCCCAGTATTAGTCGATTTGTAATTGTAATCACTGGATTATAGATTAAAGAAAGAAACACGATAATCCTGAGAAGTATGATTTTCAAGATTTTTAGAATTTGTTTTGCGGAATGATTATTTGTTGACAAGATTGTGAGAAATTTTTTATGAAGAATTGAAATTATCTTTATTGAAATTAACCGATTACTGTGAAATGAATAATTGATTATTTATAGAATGAAATTGTTTGAGAAATTCATTTGGATAGAGTCCGAATGAGTCACAAAGAGAGGGGAATTATATTCTCAATTAGATTGTATAAAACATTCCAACATTTTCAATTGTAATTGAGTTTATCGGTGCTGAGTGTTGTAAAATTAAAGGATATTAATAAATAAATGAATAAAGTCATTATATTAGGATTAAATAACCATCGGTGGACGATGGATACGACGAAGAAACAATAAGTGGCATTTTTTGCATTGCAATGTTATTAGGAATAATTAGAAATTAATGCGATGATTTTGTATATAATAGCTTGTAATGTCAACGTTATTAATATTGATAATTGGAAGAATGAATATTCATCATTACTGGTTAACAATTTCGTGTAATATACCACGCATATCGATCGCAGAAATACATTATGATGAATTTCTAGTGCAATTTTATTGTCAATCATTTCTTTTTCTTTTATAATTCGACAAAATCCAGTAGAAAAAAATGTATTTCAGAAAAAACTTCGAATTGTCATATTTTCAACTAAAAGTTGAGCCTGTTTCATACGGGAGTCTTTATTACATCATATCATGACATCCCCTCTCCATTGTGTTATTCCATTCCTACGAATATGTAATTTAATACAAAACTCCACGACTCCGGAATTTCACATCATGAGACGTCCATTAAGCTGATTAAGAATGCATGATGGGACTAATCAACACGAATTATCCTGGAAATGCACTATTCATGATTATCACTTATATCATGTGATCAGAGAGACAGTAATATCACTCACTCAACAGTACTCTAATTATTTTTTCGCAATGCCAGTGTCACTCGCAATTAAAAAAAACTGGACGTAATTTGGTTTTTTCTGCTGTTTTACTGGCGAAGTTTTAATTAAATGTTCAATCAGTCGTAAACAGGAGATTTATCGTCTTAATTATGTCGCGGAATAGAAAGTGATAACAATTTTCCCCGATTGGTAACGACGTCGATAATTCCATTTAATTTTGCGGAAAAAATCAGTGACAATTGCACTTAATTTAGAATTTTTCCGGAAATTTTTTCTCTGCTTACATTCTCAGCTCTATTTTTACAGCCTTACGAGAGAAAAAAACGTCCTTTCAAGTGTTACACCACGCCTTTTTTGCAAAGCCAACCCAAGCGACAATTAATTTGCCCTCGGTACAGCAGTAAGCCTTGCCATTTTTTGCCCTATACTACAGACAGTTAATGCGGCGTGTTGAGCACTCCAAAGGCAATTGCCCGGACGGTCGATTGGCTTCACAAGCTAAACTTTTTTTTACTATCCTGAAAAAGAGGATAATCACGAGCCACAGAACGAGAGTGGGGTCAGACCAGTTTTAACCTGCGTCTGTGGTCTCGCTCTTTTTAAGACCCTTCGTCTGAGCCGAAGGGGCCACTCCATCGGGATCTCGATGATCGGTTCACCTGCTCGCTCAAGTGCGATCAGTGAATACCGAGGCAACTGGGGATTGCTGGGGATTCCCTTTTTACGTTTGTCATCGTTATGGGGCGCTCATTCGTTGGAACTCGCGGCAGGCAGACCGTAACATTTTTTTTGTTCAGAGAAACAATGTAATCCGCTGAAGGATGGCTTCGAGACTTTTAGAATTTATTTCACGAAATTTCTTCGTCAGACTATCCAATTTTTTTAGTCGCAGGAAGCAGGAAAGTCACGGAGAAAAATTGGGGAGGAAAATTTTGGGGCAGTTAAAGGCTAAATTTTTAGGGTTTCTGTAAAAAATTTGGATTCAAACGGGAAAAATTCAGTGGAATTTTTTCTCACAGGAGAATATTTTTTGCATCTACCAATGTGTTTTTTTTATCCAACGAATTGTAGAATATTCTCCACAAACAAGTATTTTTTTATTAAATTACATTTCGTAAATTGATAAAAGTTCATTGCTTTTATTAATTTCAATTTTAAAATAATTTTTAGTTGAATTATTATTATTAAAATTGCAAACAATTTGTAATTCTCAATTATCGTTAACCAATTAATTCAAAATCTCTGAATTTGGTTTTTCAAAGAATCTTGTAAGGCTGATTACTGATTTATAAAATATTTGAAAAATTGAATATGTTGATTGATAATTGATTCCCTACAAATTGAAAAATTGTACAGTAACGTCACCTGATTTTCTACCTAATAAAATAATTTCGATGCTCACCCAACCCTTGTTTCCCTCACAATTATCTACACAATTGGAACAATAACTATTCAAAGTCCCCGTCAAAATAAATTCTCCAACTTCATAATTACATCTCAAAGTCGAAGTATATTTTTTTTACCACTTCGCAGTCCAAGTTTCCCCAGTAAGCAATTCCATCCTAATTCGAAAGTTCGACTTGCCGAAAGTTTCTCCATGTGCGAGTTAGAATTCAGTAGTGGGGATAAACGTGTGTTAGCATTTCCATCGCTGGCGCGTAGTGCAACTTATCCTGGGACGGTTGGGTAGGTGAAGTTCAGTAGCTCGTGCTGGATCGACGGACATGTGTATCCTCCGGGAATCGAGATGTACATGTCGTCCCATATGGTGACTTCTACAACTGTACGAGTATTATGCGTCCGGAAATGCCGCCAGGCATTTCACTAATTAAATATTGACATTGCATTGTGGAGTAGATGGAAATCCAGAGAAAAATCAAGCGATATATTTAATTCTATGATTCAAAATGTTATTTGTCATCACTTATCGCATTTTAATCATTTTGAGAGTTCTAGGAGTCTTTTGAGAGTGAAATACCACCGAAATAATTATTTTTGAATTAAATTGAAAGGGAATTCATAATTATTTAATTATAATATCTTCATTGTAGCAGAAGAATGAGATAAAACTCTGATAAAATGCATGAACTTTTTCTTAAATTAATATCTCGAAATCTAAGAGAGATAGCAAAATTTTTGTCATAACCTTTTTTGTAGAGCGAATTGAGAGCTATAAAAAAGGTAATAACAAAAATTTTGCTATCTCTCTTAGATTCCGAGATATTAATTTTTAAAAAATGTCATGCATTTTATCAGAGTTTTACCTTTTTAAGGAATATCTCGGAATCTAAGGGAGATAGCGAATTTTTGGTGAAAACCTTTTTTGTAGAGCGAATTGAGAGCTACAAAAAAGGTATTAACAAAAAATTCGCTACCTCCCTTAGATTCCGAGATACTCCACAAAAACTCAGTCAACTAAAACCGTTTTGCGTTTCGCAACTGAAAATTTCCCTAAAATAATTACAAAAAGCCCAAAATAAAATTCACGGAGACTCCACGGCTGACGGAGCAAAGAAAAAACACAAGTAAATTCTGTGCCACTGAGCAAACGACACTGAAACCTCGTCAGCCGGGTCGTATGCACGCTACCTCTCTTTATTTAACACTTTGAGAATGTGAAGTTGCCGAGTGTGAGTGATTGGCAAGTAAAGTGTGTACGAGGGGGAGAAGTGTCTGTATCAAACCAAGTTCCCCTCGAGTGACTCGAGAGAGGATTCCGCCGATGAGTAGAGGAGAGGGTTGGGAGCTTGTTGCATGGGTCACGTGATAAGGTCAGGTGGCCCTCTTATTTATCGTTCCTTTGCCATCTTGGGCCTTTCATCATCGGGCGTTAATAATTCCCTTGCTAATTTATCAAACCGAGTGAAAAATTTTTCCACGTATAGACACTCGGCATTTTCTCGAGCTAACGCGAACTAGTCCAGCGGAAGGAGACGATCGAGTGAGCCCTTACAGTGGTACAGTGGTTGGTCGTGGCTTAATGCCTTTGTGTACGATCAAGGATAATTATATTTATTTATAAATGTCGGGATGATTAACACTACGGTGGGCAATAGGGGCAGAGGGAATTGCGATGTGCAGTAGACTATTTTAATTTTAGTTTGAGAATGTTGGGCAATTTAATCGCTTTGGATATTTTTTTATTTTATTTTGCTTGAGACATTAATTTAAAAATTAATGAGATAATAATTTTTTACTGAAAATTTTTGGGGTAAACAATACTAATTATGTATTCATTTTTGGGACTAATGTGATATTAAGACGTCTTGAAGTTCGTCGTTTTCGCAGTGTGACTGTTAAAAAAACTAGTCTATGAAATCAAACATTTGTCCTCTTGTTTTAAACTGTTTCTGCATCGATAACAGAATTTATCGACTTGAATTTTGAAAGTAATGCCTGTTGATAAGCTCTTCGAAGCGAATTCAGAATATTTATGCTTTTTTCGATAACCAAATGTTTTTATTTTTGAAAAAACGGCGATAATTTATCAATAAAAAATAAGAAAGTAATGTGAATAAATTAATTATGAATTTTTTTCAAATGAAATTTTATTAAAATCAAAATTAACTGTGAAAAATCGTATTTCGAATGCATTTAATTATTCTCATAATCAATATTTCAACCATTTATGAGTTTAATAATTTCATTCCTGTTATAAAAATGAAATTAATAAATCTTAATCTTAATTACTTAATTAATTTTAGTCTTAATTAAAACTTCAACGATATTTTCGTTTCGTTTAATTTAAAAAAACAATTTTGAATGAACTGATTGAAATTTCTTTAAAAAAATCCAAAGTCGATTCCCAAAATCACTCAATACCGCAGCTCGCCGGTGGCAATATTTCCAAATGGATGAGTTCTGATAATGTGAAACGAAAGTATTGTGCAACTGTGGAATACAGATACCACATTCGTATTCAGCATCCAAGAACTAACGATATACAGAGCATACCGCGAACTTTCCCATAAAGAAACATGCCCTCGTGCATTCCTTATGAGATTTCAAATATGTATGCAAGGAATTTTCACTCTTAGATGCACAAACCGAGGACGGGAATTTTTTTTTCTCACGTTGAACGCAATTTCAAGTTTTATTTTGCTCGGGACAAAAATCTGGGGCAGAATGTTCAATTAAATATCAACAAAATGGAAATCACAGAGGATTATTGAAACGAAAGATGTGGAATAATGTCGTGGAACGTTTGAGGAGAAATTTTTGTCTAATTTTATTAATTAATTATTAGTCGTGATTGGCCCGTCGGAGTGGACTCGCCACTGAGCCCTAAATAGCGGAGATGCACTCAAAGGGGCCGCATCGATTTTCGGTCGAAGGTGGAGGAACAATTCTGTTCATCTCCACCTTGGCCCAATATGCATGAATGCGTAGTCCTCCACTCGTTGCTCAGGTCTCGGCGAGAGGGAATATACGTAACTGCGATATTCAAGGGTCCACAGATACAGCTATTACTGCCCCGGAAAATTGGAAATGTAAATTTAATGCACCGGTAAGACTTATGTCTTAATTTGAGACATTAGACTTTAGGTAAATTTTAAATGTTGTTCTGAGGGAAAATACTTTTGCAAATTAAACAATCATTTGCAAAAAAAATTCATCATAAGTTGGAAATTAAAGATCTTTGAATAAAACACACGGAAAAGTTGGATAAAAATTAATTAAATTAATGAAACATCTTAAACTTCGTCAAAATTTTTTTATCAAAATCGTGCGAATGTCCCTCACCAGTTTTTTAACTATTGTTATAAAAAAAATATTCCAAACACTGAACTAATTCTTTCCTTTTTTTATTCATTAACAGCTATTACTGTCCCGGAAAATTGAAAATGTAAATTTAATACACTATTAAAACTAGTGTCTTAATTTGAGACCTTAGACTTTAGAGAAACCTTAAAAATTTTATTCTAAGGAAAAATTATTTTTAATGTAATCAAAATTAATTGAGAAGAAATTAAAGAATTATTTGCAATAAAAAATCGTAAGTTTGAAATTAAAGATCCTCGAATAAAACACCCACAATATTTGGAATGCATGCATGGAGAGAAGAGTTGGTACAAAAATAAATTAAACTACTGAAAAATATCGTAAAATTCGTCAAAAAAATGTTCTCAAAATCGTGCGAATGTCCCTCACCAGTTTTTTAACTATTGTTATAAAAAAAATATTCCAAACACTGAACTAATTCTTTCCTCCTTTTATTAATTAACAGCTATTACTGTCCCGGAAAATTGAAAATGTAAATTTAATAGACTATTAAAACTAGTGTCTTAATTTGAGACCTTAGACTTTAGAGAAACCTTAAAAATTTTATTCTAAGGAAAAATTATTTTTAATGTAATCAAAATTAACTGAGAAGAAATTAAAGAATTATTTGCAATAAAAAATCATAAGTTTGAAATTAAAGATCCTCGAATAAAACACCCACAATATTTGGAATGCACGCATGGAGAGAAGAGTTGGTACAAAAATAAATTAAACTACTGAAAAATATCGTAAAATTCGTCAAAAAAATGTTCTCAAAATCGTGCGAATGTCCCTCACCAGTTTTCCAACAATTATGATAAAAAACGATTGCAAAAAACCGAACTAATTTTTTGCTCCTCTGATTAATTGAAACCTACTTCGTCCGAGGACAGCTCCGTCATTTCAACACTGAGAATAAACTCTCGCACATCAACTCCGACCGAATAAAAACGTGAATAAATAAACGGCCGAATGAAGACTAGATTTCCAAGGGAAAACCAAAAACACTACGCGGCATTGTTTACAAGCCCCGTCGACTGTTATGAAGAACACCGAACGATAATATTGACAGTCGGCCGGTCACCTCAGTCTCGATTCCCAGCCGAACTCGATAACACCGAAAGAGGCATTACAAGTCGTGCGTAGACCCGCGGCTCTTGTGCAATCCGTCGCGTTCGCGAATCGTCTAATAGGGAGACTGCAGTTTCTCACGCGTGCTGCATTCGAATTGAAATCCCCACGCGCTGGGCCTGTCTTACCTCTCTCTTTACGACTCGACCGTATTTACGGCGTGAGGATCATGGCTACGGTTCATCAATCACAAGTGCGAGTGCAACGTGATCTCCAATTTTACAGTGATTTAGTGATTTAGTGGCGAGAGGTGAGAAAGTGATTGTGGACTTATTTTCTGGGGCTGCTTCCTCTGTTTTGGTGATTCATCTCGGTGAGTAGATCATTTTTAATAAGTGACTGGAGTCTACGAGGTTTTTTGGTGGAGGAACGGCAGGACAAGATTAAAAATTAAACACGTAATCGTACGCCATTTTCAATTGGGAAATTAGTCAATTAAATTGCGTGAGAAAAATTGAAAAAAAATCGTGAACATTCGGCGACATTAAAATTACATTTAGCGGAGGATTATTATTTTTTTTAACGTGCGTCGGTTATAAATAAATCATTGAAATTGTTTAAACTTTCGGAAACCTAATTTTTTTAGTAGTAATCGTACGCCATTTTTAATTGGCAAGTTTGTCGATTAAATTGCGTGAGAAAAATTGGAAAAAAATCGTGAATATTCGGTGACATTAAAATTAGATTTAGCGGAGGATTATAATTTTTTTAAACGTGCGTCGGTTATAAATAAATTATTGAAATTGTTTAAACTTTCGGAAACCCAATTTTTTTAGTAGTAGTCGTACGCCATTTTTAATTGGCAAGTTTGTCGATTAAATTGCGTGAGAAGAATTGGAAAAAAATCGTGAATATTCGGTGACATTAAAATTAGATTTAGCGGAGGATTATAATTTTTTTAAACGTGCGTCGGTTATAAATAAATTATTGAAATTGTTTAAACTTTCGGAAACCCAATTTTTTTAGTAGTAGTCGTACGCCATTTTTAATTGGCAAGTTTGTCGATTAAATTGCGTGAGAAGAATTGGAAAAAAATCGTGAATATTCGGTGACATTAAAATTAGATTTAGCGGAGGATTATAATTTTTTTAAACGTGCGTCGGTTATAAATAAATTATTGAAATTGTTTAAACTTTCGGAAACCCAATTTTTTTAGTAGTAGTCGTACGCCATTTTTAATTGGCAAGTTTGTCGATTAAATTGCGTGAGAAGAATTGGAAAAAAATCGTGAATATTCGGTGACATTAAAATTAGATTTAGCGGAGGATTATAATTTTTTTAAACGTGCGTCGGTTATAAATAAATTATTGAAATTGTTTAAACTTTTAGAAACGTCATTTTTTTAGGCGTGGAATTGATTTCTGGTAAAATTTTGAATTTTAATAAAAATTCAATAAATTAGTTAGAATTTTGAACGAATGATTTTTGTGGAAAATTGATTGTTTATAAATTATTTACAAAAAATGCTCGAAATTGACCAAAATTGCAATTTTTAAATTGTTTGATCAAACTTCTTCCGAAAGTAAACTTTTTAATTTTTTTAAATAATAAAATCATTGTAAAATGTCCGGAAAAGCATTTTACTGAAGAAAAAGTAGCCAAAGCACTTGAATATCCTTAAATCGAATACCACTGTAGTAATGAAAAAAATAGTATCAATATTTCCTCATCTTTTTACATTCAGTGGGGGTTAACTGTAAAAATATTTGGGAACAAAAGGGAGTTAATGGCTTGTTGTACTCGGAAATTCATTGTCACTACTCTCGATTGGTGGCCGAAAGCCATCGCTGCCCTTTCAGCCATTAAAATTGTTGAAATTGAATTTCCAGGATTCTGGAGGTGTTGAATGCCGATGAATTGAGATTATTTCGGAGATCAATTTTTAATTGATTTTTTAAAATTCATGAGCATTGAAAACCAATGATTTTGCGAGGAAATTTTACAAAATCTGTTTGAAAAACATTTTTTAATAAAAAATATCTGAATTTCTTCTCTTGAAATGACTCTTCATCTGAATAATTTCATATTAAAAAAATTATCATGAATTATAGATTTAAAAATTTTGTTTTCCATAAAAAAAAAATTAATTATAAATGATAAATTAGCATTAACTATAACTACAAATCAATTAATTATCTATTCACTTCTCGAGAAATTGAAAAACAATTTTCCTCTCTGAATCCAACGGCTTTACGAGGAAATTTTACAAAACCGTTTGCACCTAAAAAAAAATTTAAAAAACATCTGTAATTTTTCTCTTTTCTCCGGTCAAACCACAACATCAATTAATTTAAATTGCGCCCCTAAACCAATTTCCCCCAGAACTCTCCCCCTCGCCCGCTGAATTCCCGGACGCCCCCCGTACTCTCCCAAGAAAATCCCTTCTCGAATGAAACAAATAAGTAGATTATCCCGTCGTATTATCAGACAAGTGGAGTTTCATATCCGCCGCCGTGAAAGACGACGATACGAGCAGTAGTGGTGGTACGATCGAGTCACACCACCGGGTGCTGTGCCTGCCGCCTCTCCTTTGAGTCTCCTCTCATCTCATCGTTCGATTTTCTCTTATCTCCTCGCTTTGCCGACCCCTTCGCCGCACCCTTTCCCGCACAGAGGCTCATCCTCGCGCACTGCAGCTCCCCCTTTCGTACTTCGGCCGAGTACACGGTTCGTTCGACAAGCAGCGACACGAGCGATGCATGCCCGGTTACCCCGTGAAAAAAGCTTAACGCCTCGTTTCATACCGTCACCCCCGCGCCCACCCCCGACGTTCGTTTATGCCAACTCCTTGCCGCTTTTTTCCCGCCCGTCGTTGTTCAACACCTCCCCCTTTTTTTTTCTCTCCTCTATTTTTCGCTCGTGACACGAGCTGAGCCTTGTGACCCTATATTAGCATGGCCGATTGAGTCGAGGGATGATCGCTCAGCCGAGATCGCACTCGATATGCCTCGATAGAGCGCTGGGGGATGATACAGGGTAAACGCTAGATTTAACAGACTCGTTCACCGTAGCTTATGACGACGCTTAGTTAGCCATCGGGCACGCTCTGCTCTTTGCGAGGCTAACGAGATATTGTCGTGGCTTTTTTATTCTCGGGAATTTTAATGCGATCAAGGCTTTCTAAAGGTAGCGGCATTTTAATTGAGTACATTTTTTCCGGAAATTTTTTAGAAAATTTGGGGGGGGGGGGGTTATTAAAGCCGAAATGTTTGAGTGTCGAAAATGGACACGAATTCCAATTTCAAATGGAATTTGCAAATTTACTTGGCGTTTCAATTAAAATGAATATTCAGATTCAAATTACGGTAAACGCCAAATAAAGGTAAAATCCAACAATATATTGACCTAAATTTTTCTGATTTCATTTTTTTTCACTTTCATTGCCAATTTTTCCAATTTTTTGACAATTTTTTTCCTGAGATTTTCCCCAATATTTCATGATGTTTATTTTTGTTATAAAATCATGAATATTTAGTTCCAAATAACGGTAGACCCCGAATAAATTAAAAATCGAAAACCATTTACCTGAATTTTTTTATATCTCGTCATTTTCAAGCAATAATTGAAATTATACTCACAGTTTCTATTCATTTTTTAATAAAATCATGAAATTTCAATACCAAAAGATGAAATTTCTTTTAAATTTCAGTGGAACTATAGAATGATGAACATTTTCAATTTTTTAAGTTTTTTCATAGTGTCTGATTTTGCTACAAAATCCTAAATATTCGGATAGCGAAAATATTTCTTCTCCATTCAGATGAACCAGAATTTTTAATGGAATTTTTAATGGACACAGCGGGCCAAATCTAATTCCCCAGCTTACTTGAATTTTCAATTAAAACATGAATATTCAGTTCCAAATTACAATAAAACTTGAATAAAATAAGAATCCAAAAATTATTTATTTTCATAAAACAATTGAAATTATATTTGCAGCTTCTATTAATTTCTGAATAAAACCATAAAATTTCAATACGGAAACATGAAATTTCCTTGAAAATTCAGTGAAACTACAATATGATAAACATTTCCAATTTAAAAATTTTTTTGTTCCCGAAATTTTTCCGAATGTCTCATAGTGTCTGATTTCATTATGATACCCTAAATAAGTAGCTAGTAGCTAGTGAAAACTCCCCTCCTCCATAATCCAAGATTTGCCCAGATGACCAAGAATTTTCAATTGACACGAGCCCGACGAAATCGACTGGAGGGGCCTACATAGATACCAGCTGTCGGATCGTATTACGTAATAGCTGTCAATCCGTCGTTGAGACAGGTTCAGATACCGGAATTGAGTGACCGGTATTCAATATAGGTTCGCTCAAAGGATTCAATAATCCCACGGGTGTCTTTGACGGCCGAGAAGGAGCTGTTTACATCCTGCGGGATTTAAGAACTGATTAGCTGACATAATTCTCGTTTCTCCGCTCATGAGCGTCGATGGGGATGGGGAGGATGAGTGAAAATTGTTTGGACTCTCGAGTGGAATCGGAGCCGGTGCGGTCGGACGTGGGCATATTAAATAAGTTTCTGTTGATACATGCAGGACGTGACATTCATTGACGTCACAAAGGGACAAGCGTGCAATTAATTTTCATTCGGTGTGAGGGGGGGGGAGGGAAATTCGCTCCACCTGTTGCACCATTAATCTCCAATGAATGTTATTTACATCAATTGGCTGACGTGAGTGGTAATTGATATTCTTCGTGGTTGTCGTTGGAATAATGACGTTTTGACAGAATGAAAATTGATCTCGTTTGATATTGTGGGTCATTTGCTGTTCACAGACAAATAATACGTTGGTAGAAAATTACTTATGAAATTTCAAGTCGAAAATCTTGAAATTTTTAACTATCACTCGTTCACGCGAAGTTTTCATGCATTTTCTTGTTGGAAAATCAGTTGAGCTCTGGAGTATTCAATGGAATTGCTATTTTCAGGTCCACGTGATTATAAAAATTATTAAGTAATTTGGAAATTCAAGTATAACACGGGTGAAATTAAATTAATCTAATGGTGAAGACAATTAGAAGAAAATCGTATAAATTAATAAAATAATCGTCGATCTTTCGAAGTCAATTATTGATTGGTGAAATAGTTCTGAATTTGGATATTTAATTGGTGATCAATTTAATAATTAAAAATTTATGAGGTCCACTAATTATTGACTTCTAAAAAATTTAACTTTATTTAAAATTTATGATTCTAATGCGAAAATTATCATGTTTTCAACCCGACAAAGGACCTCTTCAGCGAACATCATCCCCATCATCTCCTAAATCTTCTTAATAAACCCAAAATCCCCATCCAATTCCCCTTTTTCCCGACCTAAAATTCCGCTGGAAAAAAAAAATGAGAAAAACCCCTTCTTTCATTAAATCAGACTTTTCTCCGTGCACCCGGGGCCATTCTATATTGGCGTTATTGGATTTTTTTCGTGAGGTCAGTCAACGGCATGTGCATGCAAAAAAAAATACAGCGTACAGAGAAAAAAACCACAGTGAGGAGAGTCGAGTTTAGGGGGGGGGGGGG
>NW_021680530.1:0-1684 GCF_001412515.2 Diachasma alloeum | reverse complement strand
GGGGGGGGGGGGGATGAAAAAAAGTCAATCAAACAATCTTGTATGGGCAAATGGGAGGCACGGACCAGTCCATCTCGCTTTTTTCATTGCACACAACGTTCGATCGCGCGGGGGGAGGGGTGAGGTTCAGCGGAACTCACCAGTCTCTGCGTTTGGATTGATCACACTTGAGGGGATACCAGAGAAACCCATATACCCGGTGGGCGAGGGGCAAATGGGCGTTCATGTATAGAACGAAATGATTTCCCTGGGATGAAGCTAAATAAAATGTCGGAAAAAACAATTTTATGTACCACCAATGTACAATACAACAAACAGCATTGGGAAATGTAGTGCGATACTCGTTGAATTGTTTTGGAGTTGAATGAAAAAAGTTGTGTCCGAATTTTATTCATTCTATTTTCCTAGTTTTTGATTGCGGGGGAGGGGAAGTATTGGGGGGGAGAGGCTTTTTGAGAGCCGGTGGAAAATATTTTAATTAAATTTTCAGTTCAATTGGGATGATTTTGTCGGTTAAGGGGGTGTCCTTCGACTTCTGAAATTCGAGGTTGAAGAATAACTAATTTTTTTGCAATGAAAATTGGGGTTTGACAGATGGCAATTGGTGTTTATTTCCTTTTTATTCTTTCGGTGGGATTTTTAAATGAATTCTGATGTTCTATCTTTTTCTTTTTGGTATCTCAATTTTTTTGTGAAAGTTTTTTCTAATTTCTTTTATATTTTTCTTATTTTTAACGTATCACTTATTCATCAACAAAAAGGAGAAAAAAAAATTAAAAAACAAGATGAAAGAATGAATATAGGACATATAATAGAAAAATTACTGTAAGGGACATATCGAAAGGAAAAAAATGGTATTAAAAAATCATAAACCGTGAGGTTTTATGAGTCTGTTAATGCTGCTAACAATTGATGATCGATGATGGTGTCCCAGGAGGCTCGAAATGAATGATGAATAAAGAGATAACAGTGAAATCGTGATAGATCGGAGTATGTGATCACTCTGGGCTCTCCGCGCGGTGATGCATCGGTTTTGCGAGCCTCACCGAGCCTAGTTCGGATTGATTTCCATGGCGCTTGGCATCTACGACCGGACTTTTGCGGTGGCCATCCCACCGTGTACACCACCTGACACGGAATTTATACGGAACTACCAGAGGAAACCTCCCCATCCCCGTTCCCATCTATTTTATGATTCTCAGAGTGTCAGACGTGCTTGAAAAATTGCCACTGGGTTTTCGGAAGTGGGAGTTGATGCCGTGCCTTCTCCATTTACATATCTCCGTGCTGGTTAGCATCACATCAACATGACTGGTTCAATTTTCCTTTTCGCTGGCGGGTTAATAAGAAATACTTGTCGTTATTTGTGTCGTAATTTTTTTTTCAATGATGGTATTTTTTTTAGAAGCTCTGAATTGCGTTTTTCCACTTCCTAGGCCTTATACAAGACGAATTAAATTAATTTTTTTTGGCACTTTCGTTTTTCGCGATTATCTCGGAAACTATGAGAGATAGAGCCTTAAAACCTATTCCATTCGATTCCTGAGGAAATTTGGGTTCCGTATAGGCAGATGGACGGCTCAGAATTGCGTTTTTCCACTTCTTAGGCCTCATACGACATGAATTAAATTATTATTTTTTTGCATTTTTGTTTTTCGCGATTATCTCGGAAACTATGAGAGAT
>NW_021680529.1:64268-64555 GCF_001412515.2 Diachasma alloeum | reverse complement strand
GGCACAGGCAGCTCGCCCAGCCGTTAGAATCGACCGTGGCGCCCCCCTCTGTTGGGGTCTCATTTATTCTGGCTGCGAATCCTGTCAACTTGACCGACCCCGTTGGGATATCGACACTGCCGCCCTCTTCCGGCATTCCCCCTACGGGTCTTATTTTATCATTATATACACTCACATTAATTTCAATCAATTGATAGAAAACAATGTTATAAACAGTGCAAATATAAACTAATAATTCGTCTATCCACTTTTATTGAGTTTTCAGATATCATTTCCCCTTTTTTAGC
>NW_021680529.1:63156-63477 GCF_001412515.2 Diachasma alloeum | reverse complement strand
CATTCCTTAATATTAATTAGGAGGGGAGAGACGATTTTTTAATTGGCGGGCGAGTTATCCATTAAGTTTTTCATAGCGCCGTAAATTGCGTCGCAGTTTTTAATTTTCTATTACACAGATTAAGAAATGAAACGGGGGTTGCTGTATGGGGAATTTGATTCTCCATCGAACAGCATTGGTTTCATTCCTTAATGTTAATTAGGAGGGGAGAGACGATTTTTTAATTGTCGGGCGAGTTATCCATTAAGTTTTTCATAGCGCCGTAAATTGCGTCGCAGTTTTTATTTTTTTATTACAGAGATTAAGGGATCAAACGGGGGT
>NW_021680529.1:25889-55346 GCF_001412515.2 Diachasma alloeum | reverse complement strand
GGTTGATAGATGGGGAATCTAATTCTCCATCGAAAAGTCCTCGTCTCATCCCTTAATATTATTTAGCGGGCGAATGAATCAACGGAAAAACATAAAGTAAACATTGGGGACAAGGAGGACCCAAACCCCCCTTCGAACCTACCCCAGTGACAGCGGGACTGCTATAGGGCTTTTAGCAGACGTTTTCCCTGCCCAGGATACGCCCACTCTACGTAATTCCCACTCATATGCTTGTCCCTCACTCCAAAAATCCATGGATATTCTTGTTCTGGCCCTACTGCCGAGTTACCGGCACAGGCAGCTCGCCCAGCCGTTAGAATCGACCGTGGCGCCCCCCTCTGTTGGGGTCTCATTTATTCTGGCTGCGAATCCTGTCAACTTGACCGACCCCGTTGGGATATCGACACTGCCGCCCTCTTCCGGCATTCCCCCTACGGGTCTTATTTTATCATTATATACACTCACATTAATTTCAATCAATTGATAGAAAACAATGTTATAAACAGTGCAAATATAAACTAATAATTCGTCTATCCACGTTTATTGTGTTTTCAGATATCATTTCCCCCTTTTTACCTCCAGAAAATGACAATCCTATTAGCCACGCAACAGCCACGCAAGTACCGTGGCTCCTGGATCACCAGGGAATCTGCACTCTCCAATTGCCCCGATCCCGATCTCCCCCAAAAATACATTCCATCAAACGACATTCTCCATGTCCATGTATTCCCATAAAAAAACTCGAATCATTCACGAGAGAAGTACACACCGTTGACTGAAAGACTTTACTATCAACCAATTCCCATTTCCCGGTGTATCTGAACGCACTCATAGCCCCATCATTTCAATTGTGATAACAATGGTGTATAAAATTCATGAGAAAAGGGCTAAATATACCCTGGAAAAGTTTTTGTGATAGTTTTTACCACAGAAGGCGAAGGAGAATAATGAATTCCATGAAATAAAGAAAAACGTCCAGTCCATTCAAGAAATTCACTGAGAAAATATTTCAAAAACAAAAAAAAATCTATTCCATAATAACTTTATTATTTACCTGTATTTGATCACTTCTGAATGAAATATCAATCGAAAAAGATCGCAGTTGCACTGCACAGGACAGTGAAAAAAAACGAAATGAATGTTCGACAACACCGTCTCGTCCATCGACAATTCATAAAACAAATGATGAGCGCGGCAGATTGTGACGTAAGAATCAAGTGTATCCACACGCCTACACACAAGATATACCCCTCGTTGGTACGAATCTGATTGGTTGATGAGAAGATATTTAAGAGCCTGTAGAAAATTGTGATTTAAATCGAATTGAATCATTTATGATTCAACAGAAGGGAACTACAACGGACTTTTTTTCTATGATAAAATTTTCGATAAAAAAAAATCTCTATGATATTTCTTGTGTATTTCAATCATTATTGGTATAATGCGATACTCCATTAGTGCTAATTACTATCCACTGTCGCTTGACCACTAAATTAAATAGTTTTAAATAATGATTATGCTTGTTAAAATGTTTCAAATCATAATTATCGAAAGGTCTAAAACTATTCTACATAATTTTCACAAGTGTCCACAAGTTTGCTTCTGCAATGAATTCATAAAATGAAAAAATGGGAAAGTCGAGTCTAAATTATTTTGCAACAATCTCGAGAATTACGTGTAAAATTCTCTAGAAAATATATTTCCAGATGTACTGATTACCCGAAGAAAATTGGAAACGCGTGAGAAGCGTGAAATCCTTCCGAATTCCTCCAAAACTCAAAAAAATCGCACGATAACAACGAAAAATTCTTCAAGACTCCCCCGAAACTTTTCTCCACATCCACGACTTCTTCATTATCTCCATTTAGCTCAAAAAAAAATCCTAGAACTTCCCCAGACTCGATAGTCCCCTCGAAACAGCTCGAAACCTCCGAGAACCGTTAAAAAAATCCAAATTGTATCTTCCTGAATATGTCCACCACTCCCACCACCTCCTCACTCTCCTGTTTCTGATAAACATCCTCAGAGAGCTCTGAAATAGCCCCTCAGACTCGAGCTTCGTCTAAAAAAATCCTGACAAATTCTTTCGAGCTCCAAGAATCTTTTCTGGACGTCTCCAACATCCCCTGACTCTTTCCCCTCTCAAAAATCTCCTAAAATCGAATTTAGCTATCGAAAACTCCAGCAAAATCCTTCAGAAGACCAACACTTTCCTCAGTCGCTCAACCCCTCAAAAAATAATTATTCAATTTTCCTTGTCATGAATTTTTTTCTTTTTGTTTGGCGTTGACTGCATGATTCATAATTCAATGTGTGGATTAATCATGTCAGGGACACACATTCATAGCCTGAAAATAATTTCCAAATCTTTTTTCTTTCGACTTCTGTGAGGATAAAATAATCGAGATGCGTTGTCGCAATAAATGGAATATATCTTATAAATAGACACTTCCGTCATTCGATGAACGACTATACGTGAGGGCTTCAAGAAATTATCATTGGAGACAATAACTTATGTAATAATACAACCTGGTTCATATTGTACCACATGGTACAGATTTTTCCGAATCATCGTTGAACCTTGAACTGATGTCGTGACTGTGGAATCAATAAACCACAACCCTGAAGAATTAAATTATTTAGAGAATATCATCGAAATATAAACTCCACAAGGTAGGAAGGAGACAGATCAACAAAATCGATGAGGGAATGCCAGAGAGTACACCTGCAGGAGGAAGGATTTGGAGAGTGGAAGTTCGACGACAGAGGCGAAAAACAACTATGGGAAAGGAATCAGGGATGATTGTTGATTATTATTATTGATAAAAAAACGACATTGACAAACTAGCAACCAAAACACCGCAGAGAGGAAGAATAGCTCTGAAGAAAAAGAAGAATAGATCTAAATCTCAGGGAACTGGGAGGATTCGTATATAAAATAATAGATAAACAAAAACTCTCGATGGATAATCATATGTCCCTCGAATACAGTAATATTAATATATTATTCCATGAACAAATCGATTCTGGATGCACGTAATTGTAGTGATAATATAAAGAGTATAATCAAACGTTTACACTAGTTCATCGGACGTTATTCGTTATGATTATCTAGAAATTAACAACAATGAATTTTATTACCTGAGGAACTGCGTGATTTTCGCCAAAGGTCTTTTTCATACATTTTGACAGCTTGGTCGAACATAGGATACGTCTTCATATGACTCGCTGCACCTGTCAGGTGTCGATTGATCATGGTACACCAGTTGATGATGAAATGATTCGTTATGATTTTTACAATCATCTCATGGAGATACTTCTGATGCTCGGGATTATCACACATTATCCAATCACTTTTGATCCCTTCTAATACTTTCTGAATCAGTACAGTAGTTATTTTGGGGTAATGACAAACTCTGACCATCATGGTGTTGAGACATTCAATTATTCTGGGATATATCAAGTCGAACTCTGATTTTTTGTTCTGACAAAATTGTGGTCTATGAATCGTAAGCTGACATTGATAACATTTCTCGACGATACTCCTTGTGATTGGAGCCCTGAATAATTCATCTTTGATTTTATCAATGGATTCAGTGAGAATTCCTAGAGCGTCATTGACATTTTGTGGTGTAGACGGCCATTGGAAGGGATTTTCAAAGTACTCCTCAGCGCCTGACTCAACGCGGACAGTATCCCTTGGATCTCCATTATTGCTGACTAGCAAGCTTTCCATTGTAAATGGAAACTCTGCATCACTTGTGCCCTCACAGTTTGAACCTTCCCTTTCTTCTTTGGACAAATTACAAATGAGGAGTGTTTTGAAATTCCCGGTGAATTGCCAGCATGATGGATTTACGTAGCGAGCTCCTAAGGCACGAATGGACCCAAAAAAATTTTCCAATGGATCCTGACTGATGTATTTTGATTTGAATTCCTCAAATCCTTTCTTCTTCAAAAGTTCCCATAACTTCTGAATGCCTTCAATGCTCTGTATCCAACTGGCTATCGCTTGACATTGATTGTTTGGTTTCCTTAAGGTCGTCGGATCAACATACTGCATTCTACGGAGTTTCTCTTTGGCTTCTTCCCAGAACTTATGATGAGAACTAGTAGTAGTGACCACACTCCGCAATGGTGGCTTATCTGGAGTAAGGGGTGATTCTCCATTGAAGGAATCAAACACATCATTGAAGAATTCTAGAATTTCTGCTGTGTCGGCTCCCTCTCATTTCCAATTGGAGGAACATCCATACACAGTCCCACATAATCTTAAAGTCCAACTAAAATTAATATTCGAACTGAATAATAATCTTTAAGGTACTTCCGCACTACAACAAGAAGATAAATAGATCCAGATTTAATGATTTAATTATTTAATGATTCTCTCTATTTAACCCTTCAGAACTCGTGCTCAGCTACCGACCTTCGTTACTCGCGTGGTGAGCGCTGCGCCGCCCGTCCTTTCAGTAACGCAGCGTTATCACGTTCATAGGTACGCGCCGAGCGTGCGGCGAGCGGGAAACAGCAACAGCGGAATTGAAAATTTTACATCCTTCGTTACTCGCGCTGGGCGGCACGGCGCCGCTTTTGCGTATGAGCCTCAACAATTTATTATTTTTCGTAGCTGTGATGGATTTTCAGCGGATAAAAACCTTGCTAATCCATTCTAAATGATTCAAGCTAGGCATTCTAATTTTTTCAATTTTTTGAAAGCTCAATTTTGCAAGAGGCAAGCGAAAATTTGAAAAAGGCGGCGCGGCGCTTATAGCGCGAGTTCTGAAGGGTTAAACATTGATGATTACTCACTTCTCTCAGTAAAATCTCGGATACAACTTGTAACAGATCTGCTAAGCACCTGAACTGCGTGTTTAACTCGCATTTTCTTCTTTTTTTTTGGATTGATATGTTTTTCAGTGATTTTTTTCATTTTGGGATGCAATCCGTGTGAGCGTTGGTCGATCTTGAAGGCTTTCTCAACGACACTCCAATACGCAAATTTTCTGGGTTCACCTTTGGATCCAACGTTTATTTCAAGGAGTTTAGTTATTAAATTATTACGAGTGCCCTTGATTATGTGTGATGGATCGTATAGTAGGATTAGTACGATATTCCCAATTTTGATCGTTCTTCCTGAAAATCAGAGATGACAGAACACGTAAGTCGATCTTCCGGCCGAGGGGAGGCTGATTTTTAACGTAATTTCATGAAAAACGACTTCAAATGTCACAATGACCTACTTATTATTAATCTGTCGGGGATAAATACTGAGTGATCGACTTAGGAATATTAACTCACGTTCTGGTTCATTGTTTTTCTCTCGCCATTTGTTGGATTCATCAATCAATTCATCGATAGCTCTTTTATTCATCGGGGCTTGGTCACAAACTGTGGCGACAAGGTGAAATCCTATTGCTTCCACCGCTTCAGTGACTTTAATTATGTATTTTTTCAATTCCGCCACTCGAGTGAGGGATTGACAAAAACCGTAATAAACCGGAAGGATCCATCCTGACTTTATATTAGGTATCAAAAAAACGATGGCATGATCTGCAAACTTGTAGGTGCGCCTGAACCCACAATCTTCTAGCCCCGCAATCTTATCAGAGGACTTGTCATGTTGTATATGTTCCATTAAGTTGACCTCGTCCCAGGTGACAACACACAACGTATCCTTCTCATCTATCGATTTGCTCATTTCAGCAAGTTTATCAAGCACAGCGTGATTCAGACCAGGGGAGCATGGTACGGATTCCAATATAGTGTTGATTGTTGAAGGTCCAGCGAGAATCATATTAGATGCCAAATAGTCATAACAAGGCCGAGAAAGCTTCCTTATAGCCGTACATAAGGCCTTTTCTGGTCTTGTGAAACGTCTACCCTGATAAGAACATGGAGAATAATCCATGTCAATACAAAATCATGCACGAAAGCGCGCGCCTAAGATCTATAACAACTGTTCAGAATATTTCTCCCCTCTACCAATGTACCCCTAGTTTATTTCGCAGTTGATTGTGGACAGGTTGAGAGAGTATTAGTCTTGCAATGATGTTGATGGGGCATTGCGACCACCAGAAGACAATTTAAATTGATGATAACGAAGGGAAGTGAATTTTTGTATTTCTAAGGGAAATTATTTGATACTTGAATGAGTCCCCATCATCAAGGAATTAATCATGCAGAGAGGCGAGGAAAATAGATCGTACGCAAACAGGGAGTAACGGAAAAGTTATGTCTATCATGCAAACTTGAAAAAAGAAAATACGTTCGCCTCACCCCCTCGATGCAATAACTCTCCTCGTCGGTCGAGTTCACCTAGACATATCACGAGTATTGAACTCGTAATGATGATAAAATACGATTATTATTGTTTCAATATTTGTTATCAGAGTGAAATAGAACTTACTTTTGGTTTCCTTCCAACATTACGGAACTGCAAATTGCCTAGCAATTGTAGTTTCTCTCCACATTTGGACCACTTTTTCACTCGATCTAATTTCATCACTGAGCTCACTTTTTTCAATCGTTCTTTACATCTGCGGAGCCCTTGACCTAGCCTTTTGTTTTTCTTCTCCAATAAGCTATTTTTCACCTTCAATTCCTTAATTAAATTCTCATATTCTAGAGTGATTCCTTCCTCGTCCAAAATTGTTTCTCCTTTTCTCTGGGATACCAGGGGTTCATGAATTTCACTTGGGAGCGTTTCACTGCTTTCGGACTCTCCAAGTGACCCCATCACTTCCGTCATATTATGAGAATCCAGGTTCTCTTTATCAACAGCTTCAGTATCAGTTCCAGTATCAACAGCATCATTATCCACTTCTACATTTGTCACCTGTTTCAAACGCTGGTCTCCTACTTCGAGTGTTATGTGCTGATCTATGGGAATATCCACTTCCATTCGCTTCGAAGTGTCAATATTTCTGGGCACAGCGGTGGGGTTTAATGTCCGACGATTTGAACCTGATGAATAATCTGACGGCAAGAAGTGGTTGGAGCAGACGAAAAGTTTATTCAACTTTTGTGGAGGAAGATTCTGGAGTTCAGGGGAGTTGAATTGTTGTTTCCACCGCTCTCGGATCCAGGGTCGAAATGGGACTCGGTGAAGTTTTTTCCCCCGTCACTCCACAACCTGGGAAAACACAGGTTGAAATTTTGGAGTACTTACAACTAAATTTCACGAAATCGAACTTATCTCTTCTTATCTCCTCCTCACAATTATATCTTCTCCAACTTTTGAGTTTAATTATTTAATTTTACACTGTTTCTGATTAAACCATGTAACATATTCTTTTTGACATAACAACAGACATTTGAAAATAACAACACGGATCCCCCCCATCGCTTTCTTCGATGCGCATGTACAGAACAGCGCCAGCGCCTCTGACGAAACTCTCGCAACTTCGTCGCTCCGCCTATTTTCATCATCAATTTCGATACCTGAAGTTTACAGACCCTGGGCCAGCCGCTTGCCGAATGAGTTGACAGTGGGATAGCATCGGCCGGTTTTTTAATTAATTTTTTAATTATTAATCAAACAATTGATTTTTGATGTGTCATTCTCAGAAGACACACGGAAGGGAGGTCGAATTTTTGGTTCCTTGATGAGGGTGCGAGGGGTGAGGGGAATTATTTTTCTAACCCTTAATCGCATTGAGCGAAGTCCTCGGGGGCGGGGGGGAATTTTTTTTTTACCTTTCTGATCCTAAATCGAATTGCTAAGCGTGCGAGGGGGGGGGGGATTTTTTCTGATCCTTCTGACCTTCAATCACATTTTGGTAAGTCCAAGGGGGGGTGGGTAATTTTCTCTGACCCTTCTGACCCTTAATTGCATTGTGGGAAGTCCAAGAGTGGGGGGAATTTTTTTTCTGCCCCATCTGACCTTAAATCGTATAATTGAGGGTGCGATGGGAAGGGAGGGGGATTTTTTTTGGGTCCGAGGAGGGGGACGAGGGGTTCTGACCCTTCAGACCCCACATCGGATTGTGGAAGATCCAAGGGGAAGAGGGGAATTTCTTTCTGACCCTTCTAACCCTAAACCAAGGCTAGAGAGGATTTTTCCTAACCCTTGTGACCCTTAATCGCATTGTGGGAAGTCCGGGGGGGGGGAATTTTTCTAACCCTTCTGACCGTCAATCACATTGAGGGATTTCCAAGGGGGGCGGCTTTTTTTCTGACCCTTCTGACCCTAAATCGGATAGTTGAGGGTGCGATGGGCAGGAAAGGAGGATTTTTTTTACCCTTCTGCCTCTTAATCGCATTGTGGTAAGTCCAAGGGGGGTGGGGAGTATTTTTCCTGACTCTTCTGACCTTCAATTACAGTGTGGGAAGTCCAAGGGGTTAGAGAAATCTTTTTCTGACCCTTCTGACCCTAAATCGAATTGCGAAGGGTGCGAGGGGGGGGAATTTTTCCTGACCCTTCTGACCCTAAATCGAATTGCGAAGGGTGCGAGGGGGGGGAATTTTTCCTGACCCTTCTGACCCTAAATCGAATTGCGAAGGGTGCGAGGGGGGGGAATTTTTCCTGACCCTTCCGACCCTCAATCTGATTGTGGGAAGTCCAAGGGGTTAGAGAAATCTTTTTCTGACCCTTCTGACCCTAAATCGAATTGCGAAGGGTGCGAGGGGGGGGAATTTTTCCTGACCCTTCCGACCCTCAATCTGATTGTGGGAAGTCCAAGGGAAGTGGGCAATTTTTCCTGACCCTTCTGACCCCAAATCGGCTAGTTGACGGTGCGATGGTGAGGAAGGGGGGAATTTTGAGGTCCTTGTTGTGGATGCAGCGGGGAGAAGATTTTTTTCTGACCCTTCGTACCTTTAATCGCATTATGGGAAGACCAAAGGGGGGGAGGGAATTTTTTCTGACCCTTCTGAGCCTAAATCTGATTGTGAAGGCTGCGTAGAGAGAGGGGAGGGAATTTTTGGTTCTTGGTTGAGGCTTACAGGGGGTGAATTTTTTCTATATACTTCTAACCCTAAATCGGTCTGCTGATGGTACGATGGGAAGAGGGGATGAATATTTCGGAAACTGTAGACTCTTTTGCCCCTAATAGGTTATTTTGGAAAATAGATGCTCGACCCCTTCAGGACGGGGATTTTTCGAAAATTGCTGACTCCTCTAGCCGTCTTGGCCCTGAGTCAGATTGTGAGAAAAAAATGTAGGAATCGAGATTGAATTGGAAATTTTTCACCTAATGACTCATTTTGGAAATTAAGTGCATGATTGCCGAGGAGGCAATGATTCCCACTTTGTCCATGAGTCTAAAATCACTGATTGTTCTGACTCAAATGCCCGATACAAACCGACGTTCTATCATTTGAAGTCTCATGATGGGCGACGGGGCTTGCTTAAGCCACATAAGGGCCCTAAAATTAAAAAGAGATCGTTGATCAAGCTGAATGTCATGATGGGAGTTCAAATTTTAGCAAGAACGGAGGTTTCTACGATTTTCTTCACATATTTTCTTCTCAAGAAAGGAATAATTTACGTTTGTGGAGATATGTACCAACATTTACATTTACAGTAGGAATTTTCATAATATTCATGCTATAGCATCTTTATTGGGAAGAATAAATACATTATTTTACAATTTAGTTATTTAGTAAAATTCAACTTGGGAAATGGCTGAAAAATTGAAATTGAAGAAATGGGAGTAGAGAATTAGAAATGGTATTTCGTAATTTGTAATATCCATTCAATCCCATTTTTATTTTGAAGAATGAGGCCCGGTTGCACCAAGCCCTATTAACCAAATAAACCCGACGGTAAAATTTAGCGTCCGGATCAATTATATCCAAGGGATCATCATTTTTGCATGTTTGACCGAACGAATATTTTTTTATTTATCCTGCAGTTCCATTTGAGTTAAGGGGAGACCACTGTGAGATTTAAAAGTCGTGAGTTATGGGAGTGAGACTTTTCAAACGTTGAAGATCGATTGAATAGATCTGAAAACGAGTAATTAGTGCAAAAAAAAAACCTTTTTATTGTTCGTTTGCCCGAAAACGCTTAAAATGCTAAATACAGTCTATGGGCTCCAATTTTTGAGCTACAAAAATTTTTTTTTTTTCGAAATTTCCGGAAAAATGTGTGAAACAATAATTACGTGCCAGTTTTTTGGAATTCGACTCCTATGCAGCTGATTTCGCTTTTTTTTTTCATGTAAAAAAAATTCACTATTTGTGTAAAAAAAAGCAAATGTAGCCATGTAAGAGGTGAATGGAAAAAAAACTAGCTCGTAATTGTTATTTCACATATTTTTCCGAAAATTAAAAACACATCATTCGTAGCTCAAAAATTAGAGGCCCTGAATTGTTTTTGGCATTTTAAGCGTTTTCGGGCGAACGAACAATGAAAAAAATTTTTTTTGCNGGAAAAAAAACTAGCTCGTAATTGTTATTTCACATATTTTTCCGAAAATTAAAAACACATCATTCGTAGCTCAAAAATTAGAGGCCCTGAATTGTTTTTGGCATTTTAAGCGTTTTCGGGCGAACGAACAATGAAAAAAATTTTTTTTGCACTAATTATTCGTTTTCAGATCTATGTAATCGATCTTCAACGTATGAAAACGTCTCACTCCAATAACTCACAATTTTTAAAACTCACAGTCGTCTTCCCTTAACACTGATTTCACTCGAGGATAAATTATTGTTTATTGTTCCTGGGATAAATTTGAGTTACTCTCCCGGGTAAAACAATCCATTGAACATTAAAATTTACATTTTTCCTCAACTGACGTTTTTGTTATCTGAAGCTGGTGCAACCGGGCTTGAATTCATAATTTAACAGTTCATTGGTCCTGTCTAAAAGAAAAGAGTATAACGTTTTTTGAGGTCAATCTATTCTGCCATGCATAACTTGGAAAAATTTCATTTTATCTTGGAATAATTTTTTATAGATATAATATATATATTGTAATATGATAGAAATCATGTACTGTTCCTCGCCTGAACTGACCGCGGATTAAAAGGGGGGGGGGGAATTAGGAAATTACCTCAGCGAGGAGTCGGATCACCCAAGGCCACATTTTCACAATTAGTTCTCGTATTGATTTCATTTTTGTTTATTTTATCGCTCAATTCTAACGCCGTTGCGCTCACTGCGGGTTACGCGTGAGCTTTGTGACGAAGGGAGTGGAGCGGAGCATCGGGGAGAGCTACGAAGTCGGCGGTACGGTAAATGACGAGTTGGCACACCGACAAGCAAGCACACACCGAGTCTGTAGAGACTCACACCAACAAGCACGCGGGAGACGATAGTCGCACGCCAGCAGGCAACTCAGGCCTCTACGTGTGGACCCCCACCACCTCACCGATGTTATTGTGGCGTGAGGCCACCACATAAAAGACTCAGGCTGTACGCCTTATGCAGAGCGCTTGGAGCGCCGCCGCGCGGAGCGAAAACCCAAAGTAAGGGGATAACCCCCCAAACGCCCCATGTACTTGCCATTGCATCGCAGTGTATTTGTCATCAGTAAAAATGGATAATATTGTACGTTCAAAAAGAAATTGCTGCTTAGTTGGGTGCAGCAATAGTGAATTTAGGAATCCTGAGTTGCATTTTTATGGATTTCCAGGCAAAAGTTATGAAACTGAAAGGGAAGAGAAGTGGATTGCTGCTGTCAAACGCCAGTAGGTTATATGAATATTTATCCCCATAACGTATCTATTTTTTAATTATTTCTGCTTCATTTTATCTGGAAAGAGAAGTTATTAAGACAAATTTAATAAATTTTATTCGCCTTGGATAAATGAACGAATTTATTTCACAGAAGACCGGATGGGAAACCATGGACTCCAAATAAAAATTCACGAATTTGCAGTGCACACTTTGTAGGAGGAAAAAAATCGAACAACATGCATGATATTTCATATTATCCGACTATTTTTCCTGCTGTTTATAATCGTAAACCTCCTAATGAAGAAAGAATTGAACGTTTGAAAAATCGAAATGCTCGTTCAAATGGAGTGAAACCATTGTCGAAATGTGATGCTAAAGTTGGTGAGTAACTTTTTTTGCTGCGATGGATAAAATCATTAAATCATGTATTAAAAGAATCGTTATTGATAGGAAATGATTCCATCGAAGTTGAGCCTGAGGAGGAATTTGGGGAAGAAGTCAACCAAGAATTGGAGAAGATAGCTGTGGAAACATCCAGTGTTGGCATACAGACGGATCCAATGAACGAGCAAGATCTTTACAACTCTAATATCAGTTTTTTATATTGTGATCGTGAACATGGAAAAAATGATACAACCGATGTATCAATTCAAACCGAAATTAATTTTTCTAAACCTCAACGAGAGAAAATAATCATTCCTGAAAAATATTGTAAAGAGATGAAGGATACTGGATGTGGTCCCGATGAGCCAACCACAGTAGGATTTCAAGGATATTCAGATATAAAATCAGACGTTACAATGCGTCAACTTGCTGGTGTCACTATTCAACTTTTCAATATTCTATTGAATCTTGTCGATGATCGTCGAAATAATGGGAAACGTATTTATTATAAATCAATCGGTAAAGAAAATCGATAGCTCTTATTTCTAATGAAATTCAAACTTGGAATTTCTTTTTGTGCTCTTGGTTGTTTGTTTCATGTCCACAGTAGTACCGCATCTCGAATTTTTTATTCGTTACTTGAAATTTTGACAATGAAAACAAAGTCATGGATTTTTTGGCCTTCACGAGAAAGTGTAAAAGAAAATCTTCCCACGTCATTTTATAATTATCCCAACTGTCGATGCATCATTGATTGTACTGAAATATCGTGCGATACACCCCCACTTTGGGGCAACGCATTCTCACATACTCAAATTACAAGGGTAAATTCACTCAGAAATTTTTAATAGCCATTACTCCAGATGGTTTAATTTGTAAAGTATCACAAGCATATGGAGGGAAAGCGACCGATGCAGTCATAGTAAATGATTCAGGTTTTCTGTCATTATTAGAACCAGGGGACGAAGTACTAGCTGAAAAGGGATTTCCACAAATTCGTTCTGAAATGATGACAAGAAATGCTATTCTTACTATTCCTCTTCACGCAATGAATCCTCAATTTACTGAAGAGGAAGTCGAATGCACTTATAATATTGCATCCGTACGTATCCACATCGAACGAAGTATCCAACGAATGAAACTCTTACATATATTAGACCACATTCCGATCGATTTCCTTCCTTATGTAGATTCCATAATGCACATATGTGGTATCATCGCCAATAGTATGCCACCATTGATAAAAAATTCGTGAAAAGAATAAAAACGAGAAAAATAATATAAAAAATACATTCATAAATAATTAAAATTTTATTGAAACAAGTATCATTGATTAACGTTGAGTAATAAACTTTTACATGCAATGAACTGCTGCATAAATTCTTACATTGAGCCTTGTTCCACCGGGGACAGGACGAGAGAAGAGTTGGGCAGTATTTGGCTAAAAATTGCGATGGAGACGAGGAAATCCCAACGAAAACCGGCCTTCCTCCCGGTGGAAACGCGTTGGTGGTCCAACTCACCTCCCATCTAGCTCCCGGTGGAACAAGGCTCATTGAAAAATAAAACTTTTTCCTCATTCCCCCTACTCCCATCAACACCAAATAGGACAGAATCCAATTTTTCACTAGCCACTTAACAATTGTGTCTAATCACACAGTAATCATTCGTTACAAATAATATTTTCACATGATCATACAAAAGTTGGGAGGGAATGACAGAAATAAAACCATTCAATCTTTGGAATTATTTCACTCAAAAATTGACCGTTCCATTCTACAACCGAATGCACAGAGTCACATTTACTAAACACAAAAAAATGGCATTTATCAAGACCAGTAACGTACATGGAAGTTTGGATTTGGGTGTAATACTGATGGGATTTTTTTAACTCAATCTTACCTTCATCATCAATGACAAGATAAGAAACGTTGGACGCCTTAATTTCTCCGTTAACAATAAGAGTATCCTTACATTTATAAGGGCATTTAACCTCCAGTAAGGAGTTGTCCTCAAGAATGACCCCATCTGGGCTAGCAGCTAAAAAAAGTTGATGGATTCTAATCACCAAACCCACCATCGACACCCTCAAACCTGTTTGCACAATAAAATCTTGACGAGCTTTCTCTTCCATTTTTATTCCATAATTCAAAGCGTCATTCATTCTCCCGTTGAACTTCTCGTTTTTTAATTGTTTTACTAAACTCTCATAATTGTTCACTCGAGTCTTAATACGATGAGCTCTCATTGAGGATGTGATTCTCTTATACCTTTCTGAATGCCATTGAAAACACGTTGATTGACCTTTTGAAGCTACGATAATTCTAACCCAATCATCCTTCGATACTTTCACCGAATTATAAAATATTTCGCACTCTGGAGGACACTGTATTTTTTTTAGCTTTATGGTCCCATCCCCTGTATCAACTCTTTCAAACTTATTGTAGGTGGTACCAAATTGTTTGCTATACAAATCCTCACATACATGATTTAGTTCTTCTGTTTGCTTTCTTTTTTCCTCTCTTTGTCTAACTATCAGCTCCTCGACTTTTTCTTCTACTTTCAAATATGTTATAAAAGCACAGTCGATGGAGTAATAACTGGGGGGAACATTTTGTACACTATCAAACGTGAAACTTTCATCCAGAGCCTTTATTTTTTGAGGGAATAATTTGTCTGTTGTACAGCCCTTTTCATACCTTTCTCGTTGGACGTCTGAGGGTCTATTCCAAGTGAGAGGAACATCAGTCTTGGAGCTTGTACATTCTTCATTAATAAAAATGCATACAACTACACTGTTTACAGCCTCGACGAGATCTACCAGCAAGACACGTGCAGCTTGTCCCCAGAATCTCACGATCTTCTCTCAACTAAATAGAATTTTTTCAGCATAAATTTATAATCTCTTTTTTTTCGAATAATACTTACGCTGATTTTCACTCGATAATCTGGCTGATTAATTTTTACTTGAGACATCACATTACCGTAGATTACTCAGTGTTTCCCAGCTATTTGTTCCCGGACACTATTAACATGACTGCTTTCAAAGAGTTTTCTCCCTTATAAAAATGTAAAATTTTATTAATTTATCTATTTTGACTAGTCATACTCAAGATTTATCAATATTCATTCGGTAATTAATAAAAAACTGAATGATATTTGGTTTGGTCTATCCAGGTGGTGTTTACGAAATCGAATGTAACCTACCTTTGGAACGGCATTTTTTACGGAAATATGCCAGAGAAACGGCCTGAAAACCACAAGAAATGGTGACTGTAGCCATAATTCATATGGTTCATCGAATTATTTCTATTTCATTTCACTTTTTTAGTACCAATTTAATTTTATTTACTTGGTATACGGGAAATTCCAGTAGTACACTCAACAGCTAATACCTAGACTTTTTAAATTTTAACCACCATGCGGCGCTCGCGACGCGTTCACGTACTCTGCATAAGGCGTGTAGCATCGAGGGAGCATCGGATCATGTTGGCTCCGCCGCCGTTGAATGCGGAACAGTTCACCGATTGCGAGGCGCAAGTCTCAAGTTTTTGTGATCTTTAAAGTAGGAATTATGGCCAGTGTAACTGCACGATTAGAACATGAATTCTCCGCGCGACATCGGTAGATTAGGGTGAGGGTAGGAGAGAAATTGAGGTTCCTCGGGGCGATGTATTGCCCGAGGAATCACTCTTCGCTGGGATTTCAGCTTGTAAAGTCGCTCTGCACAATTGAGTCGATTCGGTCTTCGAGCTCGTTAGAAAATTCAAGTAATTAGTCTTTGGGGTGTTGTGCCTGAATTTTTCTGGTCATCCGAATCGAGATCGCTGCCGTATTCAAGGGTCCAGACGAGGTTTTCCTGGAGTTTATCGCGGATCAACAGTGAGCGTAATTTTGTTTGTGAGTGCTCGCGTGGCTTTCTAACGTATAGCCTCCGGTCGCCGTTTGGGCACCGTTTGAGTACTAAGTAGTCGTACTGTGAGACGCGGTACTCAGTGGCCTTGGGCCTAATTAATAGTGGAGGAGTGGGGATTTATCGGTCGCTCACGGTCGGCTGTTGAGTACTACTGTACTCTCGCAACTATCTGGTAGCCGCGTGAGGTCATTGACCTCTAGCACTATTCGCGTTGGAATAAGGGCTAGAGAGTGACTCTCAATATTCTTTTTGCATCTAATTAGAGATCAGAAATTTTGTTGTTGTAATTATTAGTTCTATTCGGAAAATTGTTACCATTAAAAATTAGTTTTTTGGGAACAACCGATTGATTTTTGGGACTGAGTGATTCCGATTTTTGATTTTTTTAAAATTAGAAGTTCTGTTGGTGGAAGTTAGGTAAATAATCGATTTTTGTTTGGTTTATTCATTTGTTTTTCCTTATGATTATTCCCTTTCGCATTCTTTAGTTTTTTTTCTGGTTGATTTCTTTAATTTTTTTTTTTTTGGGAAAAGAATCAGCTGTCTTTTTTTTTATTGGCAGTGGTATAGAAGGATTTTTCTTTTTGGGAAGGTCGATTAAGTCCGAATTGATGTTCTTTATGGATTAATTAATTCTTTGGGAAAATTAAATTATTACGAATTTCTTATATTATGATTTATTGGGTTTTGGGGGCATCTTGCCATTAGAATGAGTTAGTCGGGGGGATACGCTAATCTATTCCAATTGCTGTCATATAAATTATTGAGTACGATGGATCTCCGAACTAAAATTTCGGAATCTGTCCGTTGAATGAATCTCGCGCGTCGCGCGGGCGCGCCGCGCATTATTTCGTATGAAGTACGCGGACGTACCATGGTCCCTAGTCGATGATTATTTCCCGGGTTTGAGTGATGTCAACCTCGATGGATTTGATTGTGAGAGTCCAAATTTTATGCAACCGGACTATGCAGGATGAAACGGTTCAGCAGCCCGTGCACAACTTGTCACAAGTCGACCCCGCAATTCTCCAACAGCGTATCGCAAGATCGTCGGTGCAGTCGACATCGACGACAACTACGGTTATGTCCACAACGGTGGATAGTTTCCTCCATAATATGTCGTCCATGTTCGATACCGTTAGTCGCGCTTCACGCACACCGGGAATCCCGCAACACACGAGCTCACCTCAGAATATGAGTGGGCTTAGTGCAGGCAATGGACAACAACGGGCTTATTGTCACAGCCGGAAATATCCAACCCCAATTTTCCCCCAGGTACCAACTGAAACCCCAGGTAGAACCACTCCTAGGCCTCAAGTACAATCTACCCAAATGTCAGGTGGCGCTGCGGCCAAACAGGGGGATAATTTCGAGGGGCCTCAGTATTATCAGAGGCCCGGGACGATTCCCCGTACCTGGTACAACCACACTGGAAATGATCCGACGGTGACCACCAGTGCCTCGAACGCTAACTTTGAAGATACAATTTTGGACAAGATTGCCTCCCTCTTGAGGTCTCATTCACTCAATCAGGGGCGTGGTTAACCTCGTGTTCATTTCACGGATCAGAATCCAGGATTATCCAGGCCCGCAAATCCTATAATTTCTCAGGCAACTACGGTACCCTCAGGGTTTAAACCTAATGTACCTACTCCAATTTTAGGATTTTCGCACAATGGACAGTTTTATCTAAGTGCGGTTACCCCAGAGACGCGACTCGATCATCTATCTCCTAGTCGTCAGGGCAGACGGTATAATCCCGCCATGTTTGATCGCGTTCTGGGATGCAAATTAAGTTTTTCGGCGTTGCTCCATGAGTGTATCGCTGAATTCATTCGTCAGTTGCGAGTACGTCAGAAAACCTGTCGTATTCCTGGCGATGAGTTATTTCAAGATTTACCTACGATTCTCAAGGGGGTCACGTATAATTGATGGGAAGATCGTCGGGTGCGTTTCAATACTTTCGCGGAATTGCGTAACGCTCTTCTCACACGTTTTTCGAGTCGAATCAACACACGTTGCCGCGATATTGTTGACATCGTGAACAGAACACAGGGGCCTCTTGAGCGTGGCGCGAATTATTTAGATGCAGTCCGCTTAATGTGGCGACTATCTAATAATACTAATTTGTCAGAAGCTGCTCATCTCGATATCGCGTACAATCATTTGCGACCGGAGTACCACCCGATGATTCATCGCAATGAGTTCAGTACGTTTGATGAACTTGAGAGTCTGGTGTTAGATTTTGATTGGAGACACAGTCGTACACCGCTGAAACCGCCTCCAGATCCGACCGAGACTATCTACCCTCATTGCGCGTACATACCATCGCGCTACGCAAAGAAAGGAATCAAAGCAATCGTAGAGCAAGTAAACGAGTTGAGTGGGAGTACCGGGCCTTACAAGCCCGTTAATATTGCTGTAGATGCGAAGAAAACGTCAGGCTGCCACGATTGAGACCCCTGCTTCACCAGCACGAGCGTATTCCGCAGTAGCGAAGGCCGCGAAACCGAGGGTTACAATTTCAGCTGGTGGACGGACATCCCCAGTCACTACTCCTAAGTCTGGTTCAGCGTCGGCGGGTTCGATGCCTGCTAAGTTGAATGACTTCTGTCACAATTGTCAGAAGTCCGGTCACAAACGCGTGACTTGTAAACAGCTGCAGGCCGAAATTTACTGTTACATGTGTAAAATGAGGGGTGTGAAAGCGCCCGAATGTACCAACCACACCGCTCAATCAAGGTCAGGGGAAAACGCGAAGGGAGCGCAGCAATAACGGGTTCGGCGCTGTCTCCTCAGGTTTCAAGGACCCAACTCCTTCGTAAACCGCGCGTTTCAAAACCTGCCTCCGCTAATATGACGTCGGTTAGGTCCCCTGATAGAAATTCACTTTTCGAGAATTAAGGTTCATCATAACCGCGGGACGCGGTTGTCTTTCAATCCGAGGAAAGGAGGGCGCGTCNGATAACTTAACGGACTTTTCGAGAATTAAGGTTCATGATAACCGCGGGACGCGGTTGTCTTTCAATCCGAGGAAAGGAGGGCGCGTCTCAGTGATTCAAACCAGGACTATACGCAGTCTGACGTTGTCCCAACTATATCGTTACGATTGACTGAACTTAAAAATACAAATACCAATTTCAAGCTGAACCACGGCACAGCAGTAGCACTTGATAATGACGAAAATGAGTTTCCACCTACGTACGAACGCTTAGGTCGCGAGAACTCCGAACGGCTGATCACCGATGCGGATGTGAGTACTGCGACCGAACACGAGTCTGGGGATAGTAAGGTTGGATTTATTAATTTAAACCGTGGCGCTTGGGAGAATTTAGAGTCTCGTTGTGCTCTTCTGGCTTGTGCTTGACTCGTCGGCGAGTAGAGCGTTGAGGTCTATGTCTTGGATTGTTGATAGTGTGTGTTGATTTGAGCCTGAAATAGAATTTTTGACAGTTATTAACACAATCGTTTCGGTATTGGTGAGTCCATGGAGTCCTTGATAAATATTTCTGAATGTAACCGGCATGAAAGAATCTGTACAGAAATTTTTTCATTTGTCAACTGCAAAGAGTTCCAAAGGTCTCCATGGAAATTCCGTTATCTCCGTTGAATTGTGAGATATTTAGTGAAAATTTATCAGATAGGGGTGGGTGGGATAATATCGACACCAGATTTAAATAATGAATTGAATTGGGTCAAATCTACTGTTCCGACTTTATATGAAGTTTATAAAAACGAACACATTGTCATAAGAGTGCGTCGTAGGAGTTGTCAGGTAAAGCAAGAACGGGGTAAAATGGACACTTCGATTTATTCCTCAATTTTTTATGTTTGAGCAATGTTGTTCAATTTCTGAAATACTCATGACTGCGATTTTCAAATTGAAGAAAAAACTCATTTTTGACTTATATCGTGGCGGTGGTAAACCAAATTTTTCTTTGTTCATTCATCCTCCTCTCCTCCCATTGTTTTATGGTGATTTCCTTTGTGAGTCGAAAAATAGCCATCTTACAAATTTCGCAAATGAACAAAAGGTCAGTTGCGTAGGGCATGCAATTGTTCATTGAAAAAAATTAATAATTTCAAAGTTATTTCAATAGTAAAACAGGAAATCCAAAGCTACTCGATATTTCCAACTTCAATGCAAAATTTAATAGCGTGGACGTTTATTTGTTAATATCTCTTCCAACTCTAATTTCTCTCTATAAAAAAATACTGACAGGATTCTGTTGGAAAATATCTGTTGAAAATTTTCTTGATTAAAAGTTGAATATGACCAACTTTTTCAGGTGTCCATTTTACCCCACTCTTGAATAATTTTTCGGTTGTGGACTTTGCCAAGAAGCAATTTTTTAAAGTTTCATTGTTGCAAATTCCTTGAGCGTTCATTTTACACCACCTTCTATGGATTTATCAGTTGTCCATATAGTCCAATGAAACAATTTTTCATTGTTTCATTGGACTATATATATCATCTTCATTATTTCATTGGACTATATACTGTGACGTAATTTCCTGAGGTTCACGGAACCCTCAATCCACTACGTAGCCCTTCGACGTACGACCACCCTGAAACAGCAAATAAGTCGAGCGCCAGGTCGTTATTACCAGAACGACCACTGGAATGAAACGAATAGCCAAAAACAAAATTTCCGGAATAATCCCAAGCTTCGAAACGGTCTCCTGTTAGCTCCGACCGAAGAACGGCGTGAAGGTCACTGGTGAAGCTTAGGTTAAAGTATGACTAGGTACTGACAAAATAAATAAAGTCAACTCAAGATTGCGGGGGAGAAATCACAATATTTAATCAGACTTAGATGACTCGATACAAATAAAATAAATCAATTTCTTTGGAAAACCCCCTTTGGTTGTTTCGACCGATCAACGGCCATGAGGTTTCGATAGTACTGATTCTACAATTATCCACGGAATAATAGATTCTGATAGGAAAATAAAGAAGTAATCTACTTAGTCAATTTAGTCAAAAGAGATTCCGATAGTTAAATCGAAAGATCTAACCACCCCAAAAGTAAAAAATAACCAAAGTCAAAGAGGAAAAAAAATAAAACCAGAATCAAAGTATCGTCCACAATAATCATGTAGATTGAACAACACTGAACGATCGAAACCCAAGAATTCATCTACGTGACAAGTAACGCTGGCTGTCCGACACAAATACGAAAACTCGAGACAATGGGCCAGCGAAACGAAGCAAGGTCACGAGACACAAAAGACCTACGTTCAATATCCTTCACTGAATATTCACCGACAGAGAAAGCGTTCATTTAACACAGATTAATTTAGACGCAACACTAACTCATTTTCAACAACCAAAATATTCATAAAATAATCGTTACTCGCAACATGAAACCCGAGAGCCCGAGACTCTACGAAATGAATCAATGTCGCGAGACAACTGAAATCGAATGATCAAACACAATGATTCCAATTACGCACGAGAGAGAGACGAAAAGACCCACTAATTAAGTACTGATCAGAGTGACTAGGACTCTATCCGGCAATTATCTTGAAACTCTAAATGTCCTACGGGACTAAGATGCACGGAACATCTATTCCAAAGTCTAAAATTGGGCAGAGTCCTACTCACGACAAATTTACACAGATGCGTCATACAGAGTCGTAGCCATCACGCTCACCCAGCAGTCCACCTCGATGCCTCCGGAAAACGTCTCAAAAACTCCTCAATTCCGAGTCCTCGGGACCTTCCTCCAGACGAATCCACTCGGGGCTTCCTCCACAGGTCTTATTCTCCTTCCAGATCGCGTTCAGGCTCCCCAAAACTCCAAAATTAACACAATTAAACTCTACAAATAGCTTAAACACAACGTGTGTTGGAACCACCAAACGGGAAGTGAGGTTCGTTTTCCCAGCGACACCACGCTGGACTGTGAAAACGCGGTAACGACGCTCATTGGCTGCTCGTTCCGTTCACTCCTCTAATCAGTTTCCAGACAACTAGACTTTGTCGCTCACATGGCCGAACCAAGTCCTTCGGCGCATGCGCAGTGACTTCTCTAGACGTTATTTAATTGAAACAATTTATCCCAGAGTATCAATTAAATCCGAATATCCTCTGACCTTTTTCCAAATCATTCTCCTGACCCGTTTGTCACCAAAGGACGATTTGACTCAACCTCCTTCTGATCTCGGTGAAATCCTTCACTTCCCCTTCCACATTGAACCAGCTGGGCTCCTACGTCACGTTTCCCCTAGAGTTGCCCAAGAGCTGGCGACCTCTGGCAATCCGAAGACCCATGAAGCTCTCATCACGAACTCGAAGCGTCCCGAAGTCCCTCGACGATTCCCGGAGACATTGCCACCTCAGTCCCACGATGTCGGCGCCAGATTCGATTCAAACAATCCAGAAGACGATGCAAAACAAAAGAATTAACAAAATATACTGAATCTCTCTCGTGACTCTCGCTGTCGGTTGGTGACTTCCCGTCTGGTGATTTTTAAATTCAAAACCCACACGCGAAACGGTCGAATGAATAAACAATGCTATTTGTGACGGAAAATAACACGTCACAATATATATTTCATTTCAGATAGTAAGGGCCTCCGGAACCTCACGAGGAGAGGAAAGTTTCGCAGCAACGTCGAGCCAGACCGCGGTAAAATTGTTGGGAGCGCGAATATTTTTGCCGCTGTCATTTGGTTCGGACGGATTTTATTCTCTGATGGATCCTGGAGCTACAAAATCGTGTGTACGAAATTTACCAGATTCGTGGATGAGAAATCTCAAGTTGCAGGTAAAGCCACCCGCATCGTCAATTGTTGCGATGACTAATGGTTTGGCCGAAACTGTCGCGGGCAATGTTCAAATCCAAATCTCGATTAAGGGAATTACACGTGTGATCGAATTTGAGGTAACCCCTGGTTTGAGTCGCCCCGTGTTATTAGGGATGGACTTTGTCCGTATTTTTGGGTTTGGCTTCGATGGCAAAACAAAGGAATGGTGGATCGATGGTAACGACCATCAATACCCGATAGAAACTCGCGAATTTACCGAAGCGCATGAGATCTGTGGGTTAGTTCAGACCAACGATAATGAGCGCGGATGAACTGATGAGTTAGTGCATAGGTTAGTGCCACCACCCCGCGAGAAAATCAAATTCACTAACTTAACATCTCATAAAATAGTGGGGCCGCGTGATCATGAACCATTCAGATTGAAGGGTTATGCAATGTTCCCAATTATCCAGCAGGAACTCGTACGTCAAGTGAAAGCGCTCCTGGAGGCCGGAATTATTCGCCGCTCACAGAGTGACTGGAACAACCCAATTATTATGGTGAAAAAGGCCCAAGGGAAATGTCGTTTATGTCTTGATTTCCGCTGGTTAAATAAGTTGACGAAAAAAGACGCGTACCCAGTACCAAATTTGGTGGGAATCCTGGATAAATTGCGTTCTATGCGTTATATTACGACTTTGGATTTGAAGCAAGCGTATCATCAAGTGCCGTTAGATCCAGAAATATGCGAGTTGACCGCGTTTTCTGTTCCGGGTCTTGGCACGTTTGAATTTGTGGGGATGCCTTTTGGTATAACCAATGCTCCCGCGACCTTTCAGCATCTCGCTGATAAATTTATTGGTCCAGGACTCGAACCATTCGCGGTCGCGTACTTGAACGACATTATCATCGTAATTCAAACATTCGAGGACCACCTTAAGTACCTTGCGTTAGTGTTAACGAGGCTGCGCGACGCAAACCTCGCAATAAATTTGGAGAAGAGCGTATTCTGTAGTAACCGCGTTCAATGTCTTGGATTTATTGTGGACGAAATGGGTCTTCATATCGATCCGTCCAAGGTCAAACCGGTGTTGAATTATCCTGGACCTCGTACCGTACGTCAAGTGCAACTTTTTCTCCGTATGTCATCGTGCTATCGTCGATTTATCCCCGATTTTGCATCCATGGCGGAGCCTATTATACGTCTGTTGCGTAAGGACATGAAATGGAGGTGGGGTGACGTGCAATCGACTGCGTTTTCGCGTATTAAAGCCGCGCTGTCGACTGCACCAGTTTTGTCGTGTCCGGATTATTCGGTTCCATTTACTGTTCAGACCGACGCGAGTGCCTACGGCCTGGGAGCCGTTCCCACCCAAACTATCGATGGGGTCGAGTATGTAGTAGCATTCGTGAGCCGAACTATGAATAAGGCCGAATCTGAATACTCGGTTTCAGGGAATGAGTGTTTTGCGGTCGTGTAGGCTGTCGACCATTTCAGACGTTATATCGAAGGTTACCATTTTACAGTAGTTACCGATCATAGTGCGTTACGATGGCTTCACAATTTGAAAGACCCAACCAGCCGATTAAGATGGTGGGCACTCAGTTTACAGGAGTACGATTACGATCTTGTGCAGAGGCCTGGGAAACTCCATGAAGATCCCGACGCGTTATCACGAATATACGAGGACGAGTATCCACAGGCGGAAGATTATGAAATTAATGCTGTTGAAGACCCGAATATTTCGGTGGAAGGAAGTGAAGGAAACATTATTGAAGAGAGCGTGGCGGAAACGGAGGACGAGTGGTATTCTCACAGAAAGGCGTCTATAAGTCGGTAATCAGCTAAATTTAAAGGGTGGAAGGTGGAGAATAATCAGTTGTTTCGATACCGACCGATTCCCCTGGTTTCAACGGTTGCGAAGGACCTTCAAGCGTGGAAGCTCATTGCCCCGAAGTCGTCGCGATTAGACATTATTTCAGAATTCCATGACTTACCGCAGTCAGGTCACTTATGGATTGGAAAAACGCAAGCTCGAGTGCCCTCGCCTATTATTGACCGGGAATATCTGAGGATGTAGCCAAATACGTCACTTCATGTGAAGTTTGCCAGACGTGTAAAGTCTCACAATTACAACCCGCCGGGTTGATGGGACAGCGCGTTTTTCATGAACCGTGGACAGTGGTTGCCGCGGATATCACGGGTCCATTTCCACCGAGCAAATCAGGTTATTCTTACCTATTGGTTTTTCAGGATTTGTTTACTAAGTGGGTGGAGGTGGCACAATTAAAAGAGGCGGATGGTAAATCCATGATCGCCGAATTTGAGAATTCAATAATTTTTCACTGGGGGACACCTCGCGTCATCCTTACAGATAATGCTACGGAATTCAAGAATAAATTGATGCAGGAAATGGCGAAATCACAACCACACCACCGTACCACGCTCAAGCCAATCCCGTTGAACGCGTAAATCGCGTGTTGAAAACGATGATGATTTGTTTCGTCGAACAAGATCATCATGGATGGGATTTGCACCTGAACGAATTTCGCTCAGCGTATAATACAGCGCTCCACAGCTCGTTACATGTTTCGCCCGCGTTCTTGAATTTCGGTCGTCACCCTAGCGATAGTTCATTTTTGCCGAAAATGAAAGCGCTAGACGAAGAGATAGCGGTCCCGAATACTGCGAAATGGACGAAACGGATGGAACGTATGACAGAAATTTATGATTTAATTTCTGATAATTTGGATAGGTCGTTCGAGCAGCAGGCTCGCTATTACAATCGTCACCATCGGGCCGTAAAATTCGCGGACGGGGATCTCGTCCGGTGTAAGATACGAGTACTGTTTTCAGGACCGAGAGGCTTTACCTCCAAGTTGGCTCGGAAGTGGAGTACGAATGTTTACCTTATCAAAGAGATAGACTCGGATTTTGTTTACTAATTATTAGATGAGGCAGGTAATATCGTGGGTAGACACCACGTCAAAGACTTGAAACTCATGGCATCCGCGGACAATGAGCGACTCGCGCGCGATACTGACGACGAGTGAGCCACGACATTAGGAAACCCATAGTATTTATACTCTCATATCATTAGTTGTTCATGGTCCATTATTCCCTCCCTACAGCATGGAGCAGGTTAAGGTGAAGCAGGCTTTGGCCGGCGTGAAATCACCCACAGAAGGTTTGGTAATTTTGGAGGAGATGGTGGAGAAGCCATACCTCGAAAGCGAACACCCCGTTTTCGACGAGGTGGTGCCCATTATGGCCAAGCTCCAAACCTTAGTGGAGGAGGTGATGGCGGACCTGAAGTCCATCGTGTTGAGCGACCCTCCACGCTTGCAGGCATGCGAGACTAACGCGCGCTACAGACCCCTGCCGTATGTCAGGGCGGAGGAGAGCAATGGTCGAGCTCGGGATCTCGCCAACCAAATCAGGCGAAGCCCACACATATGGATGAAATGGGATGCTCGAGCGGGCTGCGGCAAATGCAGTAACCCATCCCATAGGGCTTCGGACTGCCCGTATTTCAGGAGGACATTCTGCGGAAAATGCGGGGAGAAGGGCATGAATAACACGAACTACCCTTACTGCAACCCCGGGCCTTATGGCATTGAGAGGGACAAGGCTTGTCCGCCCCAAGATCCACGCATAAGCGCGTAAGAGGCCAGTTATGGACCGCGACTGGCGCACTGGAAAGGGCGGCAAACTAAATGGATTACAATTGTATCATTGTATTATGCAAATATAATACATATTTAATCCAAGGAATGATGGCCTCTATTAATTTTGGGCGGGGGTTACGGGCGATTCCCCGTACCCAAAAGTTATGAGGTATTGTTCCAATCACGTATGTGCGCATCATACGTGTGATCCTTTACGAACTTTGGTTGACCCGAATATAACCTCTCCACCCGAATAAAGTACGAAGGCGATCACTGGGAGGAACCAAAAAAAATACCAGAAGGGCGCCAGTCATTTTAACCTTTAAAGGACATGGTCACAATGTCGAAGCGCGTTCCACGACCAGCTCAGAAAAACGTGGAGGCGTGTGGGAACGGGCAAAAAAATGATACACTCAACACCGTGTAAACTAAATGTATTCTAACAAAAAAAGTTGAAGTGGTAAATTCCCCGATTTGATATAAAAAAAACATTAAACCTAAATAATAATCATAGAAAATGGTAGTGATAATTGGAAAATCATAAACTCCGACTAGCGGAGAGAGCAAACGGAACTCGATTTAATCTTCAATAAATCTTGGTAATTATTAACCAAAGAATTTAATGGCGTACATAACGCACGGATCATCCGGATGCGACGATAACACGAGAGCCACGCGGACAAAAAAAAAATACAGTTCCAAAATGAATCACAATGAATAGAAATGAAACACTGATATTCAGTAAATAAGACAATTAATTAGGCCCAAGGCCACTGAGTGCCGCGTCTCACAGTACGACTACTTAGTACTCAAACGGTGCCCAAATGGCGACCGGAGGCTATACGTTAGAAAGCCACGCGAGCACTCACAAACAAAATTACCCTCACCGTTGATCCGCGATAAACTCCAGGAAAACCTCGTCTGGACCCTTGGATATGGCAGCGATCTCGGACGATGACCGGAAAAATCCAGGCACAACACCCCACGACTAATTACTTGAATTTTCTGACGAGCTCGGAGAGCGAATCGACTTAATTGCGCAGGGCGACTTTACAAGCTGAAATCCCAGCGAAGAGTGATTCCTCGGGCAATACATCGCCCCGAGGAACCTCAACCTTCTCTCCTACCCCCACCCTAATCTACCGATGTCGTGCGGAGAATTCATGTTCCAATCGTGCATTTACACTGGCCATAATTCCTAATTTAATGGTCCCAAAGACTTGGGACTTGCGCCTCGCAATCGGTGAACTGTTCCGCATTCAACGGCGGCGGGGTCAACGGTGATCCGATGCTTTTATAAAAAATATAAAAAATAAATCCGTACATATTTCAAATTCTAAGGAATTATATTTTACCAAATCGATAATAACACCCTTATATTTAAATAATATTTCATTTGAATTCACAATCAATTTCTCTTCAATATAATTTCGATCTGATAAAATATTTATTGGCCTGAGTGAGTGAAACTCTATTTACATATAGGATATCTAAAATATAAAATTAATGATTCAGTAAATGATAAGTTAGGAAACCGCTTGACAATCGAGATTGCAAAAATTACACTACAGAATTGACAATTGTATATAACTTTGAAAATTTTGAAAAATTTTATAAACAGGGAAAAGTGGTATAAAACACAATTGTCATTGAAAAAAAAACTACGGCCAATCAAATCAATTTCCCATCACTAGCAAAATCTCACTGGGGTCGACAGTAACTACTGTCGTTGTCGAAAGTAGAGACCACTCGAAATAAACGTTCATAACTCGACGAAAAACAAATCGTAAAAATATGAGACCAATTGCACTGTGTAATATAAGTATTTCACTCGACCAATATGAAGTTTCAAGTTTTTAATTTGATTACTCAATTTATAATCGCTGTGAGAAGCCTAAACCCCCCCCCCCCCCGATTTTCTTGGTCCGTAAAAGTCGGCAAACTTTGCACCGCTACCGTACATACGAAAATTTTTTTTTTTAAATCGTCAATTTTTTTCAGAGATTCCTTGAACCCCTAGGAAGCCAACGAGAGTAGAAAAAACTCGATGTTGTGATAATTATTTATTTAATTAATAGAAATGTCGACTGCGGCTATCTCGTTGTAAAATTGCCGAACCGACCTGGAAAAAAATGCATTTTGAATTCGATGTAAAACACATTCGGTCAATATTTTTCTAATGAACAATCTCATTCAGCAACAAAGATAGTGATAAATACAAGAGATTACAAAACGTCCCATTTTCTCCCAATCTCCGCGACATATTGTACATTTTGGACTTTGGATCATCAGCACTTCAATCCTCAGTCAGAAGGGTTACAATATTCCTACTTGAACAAGTTGAAAATTCTCCCCCCCCCCCATCCGCGCACCGCATTTTCCAGATAAGCTGTGCGATCGGAAGAGTCAGTGGTTTCCCTCTCCGTCACAACTCCATCTTAAAACAAGCCATTAAGGTCAAATTAGGGGCTGCGATCATGCACCTATTTTCCAAAATGAGCCATCAGATGAAATTTTTCAACTAGTATTTGATTCTTCCATATATTTTTTTTTACCGGTGGCTTGGCGCAGTGGGTAAGTTCATTGCCTCATATGCGAAAGGTTCCGAGTTCAAACCTCGGCCGAGTAGAATGGTGCGATCTAACCATTTTAAAGTTTGATCATCATCGCAGTATATCCTAACCGGGTCGAAGCGATGTAAAATAACGATAAAAATAAATATATATATTTTTTACAATCATAATTAGGGTTAAATGGGTGTGTTGTTTTCAAGACATAGATGGAGGATTGAAAATCCTCCCCTCACCTACTTCTGCCACACACCCAATTTCTAAAATGAACAGGTAAATTCAGAGAAATCGATGGTTTTTGAGACGCAACCCCCCTCCCATACAACCGAGCATCTAATTCTCAAGGTGAACCATCAGGTGAAAAATTTTGCACTCGCACTTGATTCCTTCATATTTTGTTCTTACAAGCTGCATGAGTGTCAATAAGGTCAGTAATTTTCAAGATATGGAGAGTTGAACCCACTCTACGCCTTCCTGCAGTACACACCCAATTTTCAAAGTGAACTGTTAGGGTCAGAAAGCTCAGTGTTTTCGACATTCCC
>NW_021680529.1:24810-25841 GCF_001412515.2 Diachasma alloeum | reverse complement strand
CCCCCCCCCCCCCATCGCACTGTCAACAATCCAATTTAGGGTCAGAATGGTCAAGAAAAAATTCCCACACCCCTCTCGGACTGCCCTCAATGCAATTACGGGTCAGAAGGGTCAGGAACAATACCTAACCCCCCAATGCAGCGTTAACAAAAAAACAGAAATTCACCCCGCCACCCATTTCTCGCACCCACCACAAACCGATTTGTGGTCAGAAGAGTCCGGGAAAAATTTACCCCCCCCCTGCACCGTTCGTGAAGGGTCAGGAAAAATTCTTCTCCGGCGCTCCCTTCGCAATCTGATTTAGGGTCGGAAGGGTCCGAAAAAAATGCCCGCCTCCTCATCGAACACAAAACAATTCGATTAAGAGTCAGAAGGGTCAGGAAAAATCTCACCCCTCGCAACCGCAACAATCCGATTAAAGGTGTAAAAAAACTCCTCTCCCCCCCGCGCCGTTCGCAATTCGATTTAAGGTCAGAACGGGCAAGAAAGATTGCCCCAACCTCCTTGGACTTCCCACAATGCGATTAAGGGTAAGAAGGATCAGGTAAAATACCTCCTTCCCCTCACCATACCCAATTTGGTTAAGGGTCAGGAGGGTCAGGAAAAAATTTCCACCAACCCTCGGACCTTCGTAATTTGATGTAGGGTCAGAAAGGTCAAAAGGAAAATTCCCCCCCCCCTCCCTCCTTCGACTTCCCACAATGCGATTCAGGATCAGAAGGGTCATAAAAAATCCCACCATCGCACCCTCAACTATCCGATTTAGGATATGTCAGAAAAAATTCCCCCCCCCATCCCCCTTCGACACCTGACAATGTGATTGAGGGTCAAAAGTGTCAGGAAAAATTCCCCACCCCCTTGCACGTTTCGCAATTCGATTTAGGGTCAGAAGGGTCAGGTAAAATCCACCGCCCCCCCCTTTGGACACCCCATAATGCGATTAAGGGTGACAACGGTTGGAAAAAAATCCCCTTGGATCTTCCACGATCCGATGTGGGGTCTGAAGGGTCAGAAACCTCCCCCCCCCCCCC
>NW_021680529.1:10559-24636 GCF_001412515.2 Diachasma alloeum | reverse complement strand
CGCTATTCAATATAGAGTCACAAGGGTAAAAAAAAAATTTCCCCACACTTGGACTTTCCACAATGCGATTAAGGGTCAGAAGGGTAAAAAAAATCCCCCTCTCATCGTAACTATCCGATTTAGGCTCAGAAAAATTCCCCCCCTTGCATCCTCAACAAAGAACCCAAAATTCCCCCCTTCCCCCCACCCATCGCACCCACAACTATCCGATTTAGGGTCAGAAAGGTCAGAAAAAAATCCTCTTGGATCTTCCACGATCCTCTGTGGGGTTTGAAGGGTCAGAACCCCCTCTGCCCGAGGACCCTTCACTATTCAATTTAGGGTCGCAACGGTCAAAAAAAAAATTCCCCCACACTTGGACTTCCCACAATGCGATTAAGGGTCAGAAGGGTAAAAAAATCCCTCCTCCCCTCTCATCGCAACCTCAACTATCAGATTTGGGGTCAGATGGGTGAAAAAAAAATTCCCCTCACCCCTTGGATCCTCCACAATCCGATTTGTGGTCTGAAGGGTCAAACAAAAGCCCCCCCACTCGGATTCTTTGCTATTCGATTTAAGTTCAGAAGGGTCGGAAAAAAAATTTCCCCCCACGCTTGGACTTCCCGCAATGCAAGTAAGGGTCAGGGAAAATTACCCACTCCCCCTTGGACTTACCACACTATAATAGAGGGTCAGAAGGATCAGGAAAAATTCCCCCTCTCGCACGCTTCGCAATTCGATTTGGCGTCAGAAGGGTAAAAAAAATTCCCCCCCCCCCTTGGACTTACCGCAATGTGATTGAGGGTCAGAAAGGTAAAAAAAAATTCCTCCCCGCCTCTCGCACTCTCATCGAAGAACTAAAAATTCGCCCCCCCCCCTCCGTGCGTCCTCTGAGAATGACACATCAAAAATCAATCGTTTGATTAATCATTAAAAAATTAATTAAAAAACCGGCCGATGCAATCCCATTGTCGACTCATTCGGCAGGCGGATGGCCTGCGACTGCTGCTGTGCTGCTGACTTGACCGACCTACTCGGTAATGCGGCGTTGCCGCCATCTCGCGGAATCCCCCCACACGACGTTCTAGTGGCATTAAGTACACTAGCAATAATTTCTTCAAATTCATCGAAATAAGTCAATTAATGAGTGATAACTGAGACTAATCTTCTGATAATTAACTTCCCAATCATTATTCCCCTGTATTTCGATCATTTTCATGCTTTTTAGGCTCAAAAATGCACATCTACACACATCTACGGAACATCTACGCTATACCGTAGATGTAACGTGTTCCATAAATCTCCAGGGTAATTCACAGATAAATGATAGAATGTATCTTGAACAACCTACTGACCCATATCGGGCTGCTCATTACTCTAAATTCAGTCTCATCCGTAACATTCTTAAATTTACCCAGTCTCTGGAGTCATCCAGACATGTCAGAACCAGGGCCACCAGTCGAAGGTAATAAAGTCTTATGGGTTAGAAATGTCCTCCAGGTTGTCCCAACTACAATACAATTGAGACGGGAGTAGCAGTGGAGGGCCCCCTGTCAGCATGAACAGACCTTCATTCCCTCATACAGTCCCCACTGTCTCTTCAAACCTTTCATCCTTTGCCTGGGCCGTCTATCGGGTGTCCACTCCGGAACATATGAAAAAATTTAATGGAAAAGCCAATCATATTCGCCTGGAAATTGTATAGGATTTCTATTGAACTTCTATAGAACTTCTAATGAACTTTCCTTTAGTTTTTGGCAATTTCTATTGAAACGTCAACATGCAATATTTTATACAAAAGATTAACAGGATTCAATGTTTCCATACAACTTATTCTATCGAAGTATTTCTTATATAGAATTTACTCGTCTCAAATTTTCTATGTTTTTTTGTTCGATTTTCTTGATGAGAAAAGGAAGAAAATGGAATGAAAAAAAGGTAGAACATTTAAGCCACGTGAATTCTATGGAAAATATGTCAATAGCATAAGTTGTATAGGAAAGTGGATTTCAATAGAAGTTCTATAGAAGTCCAATGGAATCCTATACAATTGTTTAGCGAATATGATAGGTTTTTCTTTTGAATTTTTTCATACGTGAACGGTTTTACTCAGGTTGATACCACCGGAACTTACACCAATGCCTCAACTTCTTTATAATTACGAAGAGCTAGGAAGAAGAAGAAAGAGGAGAGACAAAGGTTGAGAGGGGGGGGGGAAGAGGAATGACATGGAGAACAGGAGGATCACTGGAATGAAAAAGAGGGCGGCAAGGGTTCCAGAATGAGTTGTTCATGTCCACGAGATAGCTAATGAGGTTTCTGAGACCCAAGAGGATGACAATGAACTCATTGACGATGATGAAGAAAAGAGTATTCCAATTCCTGGTGAAGCTTGTAGAAATGTAGGAGGGTTTGTAAGGAATCACGATGCTCTCCCTCAAGCAGATCACCTTCCTGTCTGTTACGAACTTTAAGTGCCTTAGCGAATTACCAAACTATCGATTTCTCACGTCAATTCTCTCAGTCTTACGATTCCATCTTCTCTTCAGCTACATTGAATTGCATCTCCAATAGTATATTGTGTCATTAGGACCGTAGACGGAGGTTTTCGATCAGTATGAAGTTAGCAGCATGAGGCCTCGGTAAGGCAGCGACGAGGCTCGCCGAAGGCGAGCCGAGTCCTGTCTTACTGACTGCCGAGTGCTGCTAACTCACACGAATCGCAAACCGACGTCACGGTTTGTATGACATATACTATTTTTTGTCACGAAGGCCCGATGAAGAGGAGGGGGTAGGGTGGGGTGGAGGCGCAGAAGCGGGGTCCAGGGGCCTCAGGCCCCGGTGAGGGGGTTGGGGGGGAGGCGAAGCCCCCCCACTGAAAAAAAAATGACAATAAAAAAAAATACTTACATGACAAAATAGACAAAAATCTAAATTGCCTGTGAGTTTTTCAAGAATATCTTGGAAACTATAGCGAGTTTTTTCAAAAATTCAGGGGATTGAGGGTGTGCTGTCGTACATCGAGAATCCTCGTTGAACAATCCCACCCCCTACTCCCCCAAATTTTTCAAGGAAAATTCGCTCAAACTAGCGGAAAATACTCACCGTCCAGCTAAATGACAACGGAAGGGGTGGGGGGTTATTTATTGCTCCAAAAATGACCTGCTATTTTTTAAAATTTCATTTTTCTTTTCTGTCGATCAAAAACATTGAACAAAAAAACTCCGCCTATCAAGAACATTCTAAATTCTGTCAAAAACATTCAAAAAACATATAGATGGGAATCGAAATCCTCCTCCTGCTGAAACGGAAATTGCGTCAAAATCGAAAGAATGAAAGGAGGGTTTGATCATTTCTCAAAATTTATTTTCAAGAGAAATTCAACGCGTGAACATCCACAGTTTGCAATTTTCCTCTTTCATCGCTCCTCTTCTTCTCGCAAGATACTCATATTTTTCATAACATACTAACATAAATATATATAATCTATTCGGAATAGATATATAACGATAAAGTGAAACAAAAAATAACAATAATAATCTCTTAATCGAAATAATATTTTGGTCTGATGAGAATATTATGTTAACGCACGAAAGGTTTTTGGTTGAAGTCTTGACAAATATCTTCCGTATCGGGAAACTAATAAAGCAATAAAAGAACATTTGGCCTGCATTATTCAAATTCCTTATTCGAGATTTTCCTTATTCGAGCTGAAGAAATTGAATCCTGTGCAGTTAGAGAAATGTAGATGAATTGATTGATTCGAGCCGATTGGAACATTCAGCTGCTGATTCTCTCCGAGTATCTGGGCTGCAGGCCGAGCTAGTGAACCTGCTGAGTGGAATTCGCTATTAAGCGTGATCTTTTTTGGAGCTGGAGGAGGTTCTGTATCTTTTGAAGATAATGGGCGTGTACACGGTGTGTCTGAGGGGACTGAGGGGAGAGCTCGAGTTTTTATGGTGGTCGAGGTACGGGACATTTTTGAAGTGATCGAATTGGTGATTTTTGAAGAAAGTTTATTTATCTGGGCCCGACTGGGGTCGTAATAACCCTGTGCAACTATGGAGGATTTCCATGCCCCTAGTTTCATGAGATTGAGGATGTTCATGCCTGCCTCAGCTGCAATGTTAGCTCCTGTACGTCTTAGTGCGTATCCGGTGTACGATTCGGGGTTTGGGAGATCCAAGTAAGTGGCGACGTCGCTGGGAATGGTCGCGAGTTTGTGTTTCCCAATTACCTCACAGTGACATTTCCCATCTGCATATCTTAGGAAAAAATTTGGTTTGGGTTTGTAATCTGCAGGTCTCAAGGCCATATATTTCTTCACAAAAGTGCAGAATTCTCCGGTGAGTGAAAAGGGTCGAGCGGTGAAATTCTTCGTTTTGGTTAACATAAAGCTGAGACACGTGCAATGATCTTGTATATCTTGAGGGGTTAACTTATAGACCTTCAGTCTCCTGTAGAGTCCGTGAACACCCAGAATCAAAGCCACCTATAAATAAAATTTTATCACATTCATCAATTGTTCATTCATTTCAGAAACGAATCATTTCAGGAGAAAATGTCGAAAAATTTTCCTTTAGCTGGCCAAAGTTCTAAAAAAATATCTTTCTACAATTCTCCGTAAAATGATGCAGAATTGAGATATTTGAATTTTTCATAAAATCTCAAATTTTGAAATTATTTATCGTTATGTACCTTTGTTGCCAGATAGTTTCTACGGGTGCTTCTTCCAAGAATCTAGCAATTTCTTCATCAGTAAAAATGTGTGCTTTTTTAGGCACGTGATCAGTTCTCTTGGCATGTGAACTCAAAAAAATGAAGATTTTTTTGAATTGGGAAATGTCAATAGAATCATATTGGAGGATAGTTTTCTTCAACATTGAATCTGAGCGATGATGGAGCCATTCCAGGCTTATTCGTCTGCTGCTGGGGAATACCATTCGATCTTTTCAACACGTTGAAATACCCCAACAGCACTACCTCGTTAATTTTTTGAATTTTTTTCTCCTTCAGAAAATCCTGAAAATTACGATAGGCTCGATCGTAGATAGGTCTGGATGGTTCAGAAATAAATGTAGACGTAGACTCATTAGCGTTATCGAGAATATCCTGAGGAATAAAATCCTCGTCCTCGAAGTTCTCATTTTCCTCGTCTTCTGAGATATTTTGATAATCTAGAGAGCTCACATTAGCCGATGCATTGGATGGTGAGGTTTGGACATCAGTTGGTTCACTCCACATATCAGGGGGCACGATTTCTCCATCACTCTCATCACTATCAGGAATAAAATCGTTCATTTTGTGATTTCTTCTCGAATTTTCACTGATTTCTTTCCAGAAAAAATCTCACAATTCAGATACAGTCGATGCGGTATGACAATATAACCCCAATATGGCGACTTACTCCCTAGCAAATAACTACTATTGAGACCATCGGCAGTGGCGATGGCGCATCTCAGTGGATTGTGCGATCCGCCGAGTTTTCATGTAAGCGACCGTTGTAATGGCTCACTTCTTGTTGTATTCCTACGAATGTTTTGTGGGTTACCCATCTAGAAACTGTATGAATTTTCGGACCAAGGACTGGTAAGTCTCACTTACCATATCTGTACCTCGTTTTACAGACCTGGTATGCTAAATGCCATTTACCCCCTCTCAACACAGCCCCCGTAAGCGCCATTTTTCGGGCCTCAGTGACGAAAACTCCTTTTCGCCTCTTTCAGGTCTATAACTTCGTTAGAATTCTCAAAACAACAACTAAATAACCTCATCTGAAGTTAGCAGCGATGACTACTTCATGGATTCTCGATATCTTCCCTCTAATTTTTCACACCAAAAGAATCCTTTCTATACAGATTCCAGTCGTCAATTCAGTCCGAGAAACAACAACCTCGATATAATAGACAAAGATTCAAGTGATCTCTTCCCGTACGTTAATCTACAAATTCTGGACTCGTAGAATTACATAATTTTTCCCAAGGTACCCCACGATATGCGATTGAGTATAAATTCAACACTCTGTTGGTAATTCATGATTCATTCTTATTTTCATTTTTATTACTCTCTTTCAATTTTCATCATCATTGTTCACTCTTCAGATTCGATAACTACTCTAGATACTAAACCCATACATCCATGGAAAGTGATCTGGGTCGCTGAATCCACATGCCATTCGAATTCAGAAACGTCGCGATCTTCCCATATACCATCCACCAACATGACATCATGATCTCTATATGGTACTGCATTCCTTATATGCACCATCTTACCATAAATATAATGATCAGTAATAGTAACGATTTATCATCTTGTATATAACTCTCACACTCACTTCGTGCATTGGAAACTGCCATATCAAAGATATAATCAAATTTACGTCGTTATCAGTATTTTAGACAGCACTGATTCCTGCCCATTATATCCATTGTACAAGAGAAAACAGAAAAGTGGTCTGCCATTAACCATTCTCAAACCGACATCCTCAAAAGCTACCACTATGAAACTATTGAATTTTTTTGAATGATTATTTAATGTTGTGATTGTTATTCTCATTATAAACAATCTCACTAACGTTTGGAGAACTCTTTCTTGGATATTCCGTACAAAACAGAGATACCTCAATTGTATTTCCATTATTTTGGTTAAAATTGATGAGCGTACACTGGTGGACACAGAGTTGCATGTCATATGGAAAAAAACCAATCAAGATTGGGGTGTGAAGTTATCAGTATTCTTTCATATTGATTGAATATCACTTCTCTTGTGTACACACGCGGCATTTCAAAATGGGGAATAACTTGATAAATTTGTATGAACGGGTATACTCATCCTGATTGATTTAGATGGGAGACGAGTTGAGACGAGTATTTAGAAAAAAAAATAATTCGAAATCGGTCAAGTAGCTTTTGAGATATTGACCAAAATAGTCTTATACAAAAAGTCAGATATCTCAGGAACTACTGGACCGATCGGGCTGAAATTTTGCACCGAAGTTGGGCGAAATAGTATCTATAAATGTTCAAAATTTCAACCAAATATCGATCGATTTCACCGTATTAATGTTACATTTTCTAAAAAGTGACCACTCAAAAATTGAATCCTCGGACACGGACATACAGACATTTTCTAAAAACACCATTTCTTCACGTTTCATATCATTCTACATCATTTCCAGGCAAAATTAGAGAATGTCAAAATCCGACGAATACAAAGCTTCCATTCGGAAGCAAAAAGGACTAAACTTGCAGCTAAAAATCTGAAATTTTGTCATATAATTGGTACTACTTTGGAGCATCTCTGAGCCAAACTTCAGCTTAATCGGTCCAGTAGTTTTTGAGATACAGCAATTTCTCAAAAATGTTTTTTCCTCAATATCTCAAGAACTACTCGACCGAATTGAATTTCTTTGACGCCACAATATTCCTTGTGATAATGTCTATCGAATCAAATCATAATATTGCTACATAAGTAGGGTCCCTGTGGTAATAATCGCCATTTTTCATTTTTATAAAAAAAAGTTTCTGTCCACGAAAACTCCCTGGGGAATCAAGATAGAAAGTTGAAATTTGGCACGATTGTAGCTCTTATGGTTCTACAGATCTGTATTCCTAATGAGCTGAATCTGATGAGTAGTTTCGGAGATATTCAACTTTTTCTGAAAACCTGTTTTGCTTAATATCTCTCAAACTACTGGTCCGATTAACTTTTTTCTGCCGTCAAAATATTCATCTTGATGCTCTCTATCTAGAGCAATCAAAATATCAATACTCGCCCATACAAAGTTCTCGAGATATTTGCGTTTGTCGTGTTTTTTCAAATGAAAGCCCATAATATGCTTCCAACTTGGACTAAAAATCTGAGATTCTGGCTACTAATTTATAACATGGTCCCACAGTTGCGTATAAAATTTTGTGTTAATCGATCCAGTACATCCTTTAATATAGCAATTTTTCGAAAAATCTTTTTTTCTAAAAATTTAAATTTCGTCATTTTGTCAATTATTTTTATATCTGTACGTCATATAACAAATATTCATGTTTTTTTACATCTCATATTATATAATAATTGATAAAGTGCCATAGCTGTGACTGCAACATAGGTCAGTGTTATTTTTGCTTCCGAATGGGAGCATATTTTTTTTTAAAAGATGTCAATTTCCTATTAATTACTATTATTAAAATTTTTGTGATTAGTGAATGTTATGGTTCATGTGAATAGTATGTTAATACTATTGCCTAAGTTGAATGTGGCTAATATTTTCAATAATAATTTCAAGGGTAAGATACTTCTTCTTCAATTCGATATGGTTGTTTTCAACGATATATGGAAGAGGCAAGTATTACGGATGAAACGCCTGTAGTAAGAGCCTCTTATTTTGAAAAAAGTACAGAGGAATTCGTATCAAGTGCTTTCTTGACAGAATTTTGAATCTGCCTTGAGTGCATCAGCGATTACTACGAACAAATTCATTCTTAACGTAAACATTAAGGTTTCGACAACAAAATTTATTTTGGATTGGCTCGAGGTTTTTCTTGTTTGAATGGAATGAGAGGCAATAAAAAGCTGAAAGAAAAAATGGAATGCCTTTTTTCTGGTGAATATGAGGATACAGCACGCGAGTCAACCGTAAGTCCTGTGATCATATGAGACAATAAGTTCTCTACGTTCTCGTGTCCCTTCCTCCCATCTTTTAACCCATTGCTTCGCCTCCCGTTACGCCACTTTTCTCCGTTTTATAGTTGTGTGTGTGTGTCGTCGTGTTTCTCTCATGGTGCGCCGATAGGCATTTTTCTCATGCTGAGACGATTTGATACGTATGCGAAGCAGTAGGTTAAATTCATCTGAAATTTTCAAGCAAAAAAGAACATAGAGACGTTAACAGAGGTGAGAAAGAAATAGGGTTATCCTGAAATTAAAATAAGTTAAAGGTCTAGCCGGATAAGCATGGTGAATCTGCCCCATCGAATTTCGACGCCCCAATTTTTTCACATGTTTGTCACTAAAAAAAAATTATCTACCAAATTTCAAATTTTTATCTAGATCCCCTGATTTTTTATGCTTAAAAAATTTTTTTAAATGTGTTTTAAAATTTTTATTAAAAAAAATCTGAAAAAATTCTCAAAGATCACACATATATCAAGGTTTGTGAAAATACTTTTTTCAAATTTTTCCAATAAAAATTCAATTTTTACTTATCAATTTTTTGTTTCAATTAATTATTTCCATATCTATCAATTTTCCTACTACTTTGAAAATAATTGACAGAATACTACTAAAATTAGATACAAACTGAAGAAAAACATAATTCAAAATGCAATCTGCGCCATATTGACACAAAAAAAAACAAAATTTTTACTTTTTTTCATAAAAAATCAGTTGATCAACCGTTCTATATGTGGGATAAACATGATTTCGACCAGAATAATCGTCTTGTCTGTTGAATAATGTGAGCAATGAAGAATTTACGACTTAGGAACTATTAATTTGATTTTTCACTCTATTTAAAAACGTAGAATACATTAAATCTGATTTATCTAGAGTTTTGCATTCCAAAAAGCTAATTGACTTTAGTGGCAAATTCGCAAAACTCTAGGCTTGATTCCTTATATTTTGAAGAACAAAGATCATCTCAAAATTAGACTCGTAACATATTTAAAAATAAAAAATTAAAAAAAATTAACGTTCTTGGTCAAAATTCATACATAATCATTCTCGGAGTTTCATTAATGTTTTTTTTTTCTAAATAAACTGTAAACATAGTAAACTGATATCATCAATACAAGTTCCACTGTAATTTTCAAACTAGTTTGAATATTCAAAGCTGTTTAAATACTTATGGCGTAACAGAAAGCTTCTTATCTTTTGAATTTTTGAACAAATTTCCTGACGACAGTTATTGATATTTTTTTTTATCGAAGCACGTTAATCTCGAGGAGATAATTATGAAGATCAATGTGCTTTGATGTCCAAAAATATTAAAAACATTGGGCAGGAAATTTGTTAAAAAATTTCTAGTAAACGGTGGCATTGTATTGCCTCTTAAGCTACTTCCTCAGCAACAATATGTGAAGAATTTCACAATATGCTAAAGACTTAAAATTTGATACATATATTGTTAAGTACATAAAAACAATTGTTAAAATTTCAAGGCCACATCGTTTTTCGAAATATTCATCGTCAAAAATTAAATTTTTAGGTCAATTATTTGTTTTGAGTGAAAAATGATGCGGAAAGAATCAGTGAAATGTTAGGAATCGTTTCTCTATGTACTGAATAGCATATCACCCAAATTTGGTTCCTTTAGCACATTGTGAACTGCAAAAAAAAATTTACTGAGGAAGTAGCTTAAGCATTCAAACAGCGTTGAAAATTCAAACTAGTTTGAAAATTAGAGTGCAATTCGTATTGATGATATCAGTTTACTATGTCTGCAGTTTATTTGGGGTAAACCCCATTAACAAAAACTCAGAGAATGATTTATGTATGAATTTTGACCAAAAAACTAGAAAAACTTTCGACTTTTTATTTTAACTTTTTATACTTCAACTTTTTATTTTTTATTAATTTTGTTTATTTTGCCGGTCGAATTTTGAGATAATTTTTTTTAGATCCGTTTTTTTTATCAAAGAAATATGTAACATTATAAAATATATAAATAGATCAATCCTCGAAATATCGTCCATCGTTTTCGATGACCTTGCGCCATCGATTGGGCAGCATACGAATGCCATCGCGAAAAAAACTTGCAGGCTTTGAAGCGATGAAGTCATCGACGCATTTTCGTATATCGTTCAGAGTTTGGAAGCGTCTTTGGAAAACAGATGGTAATCGGAAGGGGCCAAGTCCGGTGACTAAGCAGCGTGTGGGAAAACTTCCCAGCCCAAGCTTACAATCGTTTTGTTTCCGAATGGAAGCTTTGAAAATGCAATTTTTTTCGATTCTCTAATTTTGCTTAGAGATGACTCAGAGTGGTCTGAAACGTCGAGATATGATGTTTTTAAACGATGTCTGCATGTTGTGATGTAATTTTCGGAGTATCATGGACCCCCGATCCATTACGCAGCCCTCAGACACCCAAACAACCCTGAAATGCCAAAAGTTGAGCGCCAGGTCATTTTTACCAGAACGACCACTGGAAACAAAACGAAATAGTCCTAGGCTCCAACACAGTTCCTCTAGCTCAAAACTTAGAGATGCGTGTTTGGTTACTGAAAGAGCTTAGACTAAAGATGTGACTAGGTTACGTAAATTAAGATAAATTAACTGTCGGGAAATTCACAATATTTAATAAATTCTGAAAACTCAATACAAAACAAATCCATCCATGAAACAATCCCCTTTTCGATATTCTATCGTTCGAATAAATTATATTTCAGTCTCATTCTCGGGATTACAATCCTGATATTTACTGGTAGTACCGCTGATCGAGTCATAAGTTTAGAGAGCAATTCGAAAAAATGCGCCATGAAGGTCTGGTAGCGCCCCCACAGACCTGCCGTTTTCATAACGTTTTTTGTGCTCGAAAGAAACACATGATAGAGAGCACCTTTATTTACTCAAAATCAACTTATTATTAACTTTTTCATTATACAATGTGAATAAATATTAAAATAAAAAGAAGTGAGTCTTCTGAAGGAATAATCCTACGAGAAATATCGCAACTGGAGAAATTATTGCTCTACACGTGCGAAGTAACCTCGAAAGGTAATATTCAATTCTTTGAGTTAAAATTACTTTTGTAATTTTTGTCTCTTACGGCTGCGTGTACTCGACACGAGTGATTCACGTTTGCGCGTCCTTGGCTGGTGACTTTTGCACGAAGGAGGCAATGACAACCAGTGCGTTGATATACCCTGGCAACTTAGTATCCTGGCTGTTACGAGGATGTTACGAGGATGTTACGACGATGTTACGAGGATGTAGCGAGGATATTATTTTAATGTGAAAAAGGCCGAGTAAGACATAAATACGGATCCGAAAATAGTTAAAAAGTTGAAAGATGGTCGATTTGTTTCAATTAATACAGTTTATTGTGTTATTTTCTAATAATTAGCAGAAATGGGTAAAAGTGTAATTAAGCCAATACAATCTCCGATTAACGAATGCCGCGAGATGGCGTTAGGGTTAAATGACCGCCCTGGTTGGCCGGGTTAACGGCACTGCGATTGCGGCCGCAGTAGTCGCAGGCCAGCCGTCTGACGAACGAGTCGACAGAAGGGTGTTGCGGCGCATTTTGTTATTTTGTTTTAGCTGAAAAAATGTTGATATTTTCAATTATTCAATGCTGATGACTGTCAGGGTGGAAAGTAGACGCATGCATCCGGAGGGATGAAAATTGACGGGGCGAGGGGGAGGCGTCTGAGATTACATTTTTATAAAATTTACACCTCCGAGCACATGCACTGATTTTTTATAATTTTTTAAACAATGAATTTCGGGGGAAATAAATGAGTATGCGGTGTCTCCGGGGGGTTGAAGACAACCGCATGGATCCGGAGGGGTAAATTGTATACAAATATAATATCAGAACCTTCCCCCTCACTCCCCTAAATTTTCATCCCTTATATACGTGGGTGTCTTCAACCCCCCTGAGAAAAACGCAGTCTCATACATTTTCTTCGAAATCCATTGTTCGAAAAATTAAAAAAAATCAGCGCATGTTTCCGGAGAGGTAAATTTTATAAAAATGTAATCTCAGACCCCTCCCCCTCAACCACTTAAATTTTTATCCCTCCAGATACATGCGGCTGTCTTCAACCCCCCGGAGAAACCGCATGATCATATTTTTTCCCCGAAATTCGTTTTTTTTTATTATTAAACTAGGGGGCTACGCCCCCTGCTCGCTCCGCTCGCCAACGCCAGGGGGGGGCTTCGCCTCCCCCGCTCCCGGTGTGACCGGGGTCTTTCCGATAGCTCTATACATACCTTACCATAAGAGGCCACAAACGTATAATTCCCCCCCATATATAGGCACCACCCCATAAATGGCTACCACCATATATAGGCAACCCCCCTATATGGGCACCCCTCATATATATAGGTACCCGCCCATATAAGGGCACCCCCCCGTATATGGGAACAACCCCATATATGGGCACCCCCTACATATGGGCACCACCCCATATATATAAGCACCCCCCATATATGGACACCGCTCATATATGGGCACCCCCTCATATATGGGCACCGCCCATATATACAGGGTGTTTCAGAAGTACATGTACATCTGAACACCCTAGGATCAGGGGGTGATTCTGAGCAGAAAAGTCCTCTTGCACTTTTTGATCAGACTCACCCCTAAAAAGTTATTGGCAATTAAGGGTGGGCCAATGGGGAGTGATTTTTAAGCGGGCGCACATCCATGTGATATGCAGCATATGTGTGTGTGCCCGCCCCACCATTCTACGAGACAAAAGAGCGCAACGATATTGCTCTCTCTCTCTCTCTCTCTCTCTCTCTCTCTCTCTCTCTTCGCTGGAATGACGAAGAGGGGAGAATGACCGGAGGAACGTAATTCCCCCTCCACACGCAATGGAAGGACGATCAACCGATCGTCTTTCCATTGGTTACAGCGTCGAGTGGCGCGGGGAACGCGCGTCTCGGTTGAAAATTCATCCCTCCCCCCCGAATTATAGCTAAGGAATGAAACTTGTGTCACTTATTGAGTATTAAATGCTCAATTCAATGACATGAGTTTCATCCCTTAGCGCCTTTTGGGGACGGAGGGGTAAATTTTCGAAAGTTCAAAGAGATTGAAAAAAAAATTTTGTTTTCAATTCAAAAATTAATTCCTCCGACCCTGACTACGACAAAGGGATGAAATTTATGCCGACGTGTTGAGCATTTAATACTCAATGAGTGACACAAATTTCATCCCTTAGCGTCTAATAGGGAGGTAGGAGTGAATTTTTGAAAGCGCAAAAAAATTAAAAAAAATTTTTTTTTTTCAATTCAAAAATTCATTTTTCCGACCCTAATCGCGACTAAGGGATGAAATTTATGCCAACGTATTGAGCATTTAATACTCAATAAGTGACACAAATTTTATCCCTTAGGGCCAGTTAGGGAGGGAGGAGTGAATTTTTTAAAGTGCGAA
>NW_021680529.1:5643-10059 GCF_001412515.2 Diachasma alloeum | reverse complement strand
GAGTGGAATTATTGGAGAATCAAGGATTTCCGTCGTTGGATTTTTTGGGGCCCTGAAAAGGGCCGTTGGGCTTAAGGATTTGGCCCTGAAAAGGGCCGATGGGCTTAAGGATTTGGCCCTGAGAAGGGCCAATGGGTTCGTGGATGGAGATGGGATGCTCAGCACAGGTTTTCAAAAAGGCCACCGTCATTTTCTAAGCATAGTTCTGCACGACGAACTATAGCTTGGCGAGCATTCTCCAACTGCTGCTGCGTCAGATCAGCTACTGCTCCATGTAGGCGGGTCACTAAATCCTCCGGATCGTTGACTACCTGCACATACATTTTTTCTTTGAGAGTTCCCCAAAGAAAAAAATCTAGGGGCGTCAAATCTGGTGATCTGTGGGAGAAATAGTAATTTGATTTTAAACAGCGCACGATTATTGGAAGATTAGAGATACTCGTCACTTACCGAGGAGGCCAACGAACTGGTCCAGCTCTCCCGATCCATCTCTCTGGAAACCATTGGTTCAGCATTCCGGTGACTGCTCTGGTGTGATGAGCAGGAGCACCATCTTGCTGAAACCACACATCTCCGTTTCCTGGGCCATCTCCGAGCAATTCCGGTAAGGTTTCCTCCAGAAACATCAGATAGTTCTCCCCCTGAAAAAAAAAATCTGGAATGATGATCTTTCAATTGAAAGAAAAAAATTCTAATTATCTTTGTCATGATAAATAATCGATACTTACATTGAGTGGATCAGGAGCTAATCGAATGTGCAACTCATCATTCAAAATTGCACGCGACACATTCAGCCTTTGCCACTGGTGCTGGAAATAATGAGCCCTGGCAAGGTGGGGATTCTCTAATGCCCAATGGTGATAATTGTGCATGTTGAAAATTCCCTGCCTTGTGAAACAGGACTCATCTGTCCAACACACATTGAAAAGAAAATGAGGATCGCGTCGATGATTCTCGAGGATAAATCGACAATACTCGATGCGTGCCTCAAGATCTCCCGGCATCAGCTCCTGTGTAGGGCACAAATGGTAAGGGTGGAAGCCTTCTTCCTTGATGATGCCGAACACCTTGGTACTATTCGTATTAAGGTGTCCAGCAATCCTCCTTATACTTGTCGTGGGGTCGTCCTCGATTTCGTTGAGGACTGCCTCTTCCAGGTCATCTCGAGCACGTCCGATAGGACGTCCTTCGCCACGGCAAGGAAGACGACAACCAGTTGCTGCCATCCGCTCATGAAGGAGAGGAAACACCCGATGATCGGGTGCGCGACGATCAGGGTATCTCTTCCTGTACCTCTCCGCTGCTCGTCTGGCAACTCCACCACACTCACCATACACAAAATGCATATCGCGATATTCTCGAGCAGTGAACGCCATTGGCACGATAAAAACTACGAACGGAATCACGAGGCAAAATGATCGGAATGGAAATTGGGCTTCCCTCAAAAACAATACATGATCGTCAGTTGATGTTGTCATGAACGGCGGAGGGGGAAAAAAAGAGATCAAACAATTGACGACGCCTTGTATATGAGCAAAAGATGGTGTGGATAAAAGAAAGAGGATAAAATTTGAAAAAAACACCAATAATCTCTGCAAAAGGCTTATTTATTTTCTTCCTTTAAAGGTAATCGATTTGACAGGAAATTATTGAATATTAAATGCCCTGGAGGGCGACCACGTGCTTTCAAAAAGTCACTCTTCCGTCCCCAGAAGGCGCAAAGGGATGAAACTCGTGTCATTGAATTGAGCATTTAATACTCAATATCTGACACAAGTTTCATTCCTTAGCTACAATTAGGGAGGTGGGATGAATTTTCAAACGAGACGCGCTTTCCCCGCGCCACTCGTCACCGGAGTTCACTGGAGGGCGACCACGCGCTTTCAAAAATTGACTCCTCCCTCCCTAACAGGTGCTAAGGGATGAAATTTGTGTCACGTATTGAGTATTAAATGCTCAACACGTTGGCACAAATTTCATCCCTTACTCGCAATTAGGGTGGGAGGAATGAATTTTTGAATTGAAAAAAAATATTTTTGCTTCCGAATGGAAGCTTTGCAATCGTTCGATTTTTCGATTCTCTAATTTTGCGTGGAAATGATGTAGAATGGTCTGAAACGTAAAAATACAAAGTTTGAGCACGTCGTCCGTATGTGCGCATGGTCAGTCGATGGTCAGTTTTTACAAAATTGGACGAATAAACGGGTAAATCCATTCCGAATTCTTCGAAATTTTGTAAGCTTATTATAGGTGTGAATGACGACTAAGTCTGGGCCAAAGTTCAGCTGAATCGGTCGAGCCGTTTTCGAGATATCGATACTTGTTTTTTTTTCATTTTTCGCAAATATCTCAACAACTATCCAGCCGATTCCGTTCATTTTTTTAGGGGATACTCGTCTTGATGCCTTCTATTGTAATCAATCAAAATATGTATACCCGTCCATACAAAGTTTACGAGATATTTGTATTTTTCTGTTTTTCAAAAAACGCAGAAAAAAAATAATTGTTCGCACGCTAGCGTTTTTAAAAATTGATATAATGACTTGAAATTTGGTGTGAACTTTGGCCTTCATAGTCTCTTACTTGAGTTCGAAGATGAGCTAAATCGGATGAATAGTTTTGGATATATTCGACCAAGTCCATCCATTGTACCTCAATACATTTTATTGAATATCTCGAAAACTATTCAACCGATTTCGATGTCCTTTTTACACAATACTCGTCTTAATATCTTCTGTCATAATCATTCAAAACATGTATACTTAGTCTTGTGAAATTTTTGAGAAATTTATATATTTCTCTTTTGACTGTAAAAAATTTTCTTTTTGCTCCAGATTCCCTGAAAATCAATATATCTACTTGAAATTTTGCTTATAGTTCCGTGTTTATGATAGAATATTCCAGTTAAAAAATGAACGAAATCGGCTGGATAATTCCGAAGATATTTGATTTCATATTGAAACCTATTTGATTAAAAATTGAAAATCTCGACAAANTATATTCCTGTTAAAAAATGAAGGAAATTGGCTGGATAATTCCGAAGATATGTGATTTCATATTGAAACCTATTTGATTAAAAATTGAAAATCTCGACAAATATCCAACGGATTTCAATTTTCTTCTTCCGAAATACCGATNTGTGCTAAGGGATCAAATTAGTGTCACGTATTGAGTATTAAATGCTCAACACGTTGGCACAAATTTCATCCCTTACTCGCAATTAGGGTGGGAGGAATGAATTTTTGAATTGAAAAAAAAAATTTTTGCTTCCGAATGGAAGCTTTGCAATCGTTCGATTTTTCGATTCTCTAATTTTGCGTGGAAATGATGTAGAATGGTCTGAAACGTAAAAATACAAAGTTTGAGCACGTCGTCCGTATGTGCGCATGGTCAGTCGGTGGTCAGTTTTTACAAAATTGGACGAATAAACGGGTAAATCCATTCCGAATTCTTCGAAATTTTGTAAGCTTATTATAGGTGTGAATGACGACTAAGTCTGGGCCAAAGTTCAGCTGAATCGGTCGAGCCGTTTTCGAGATATCGATACTTGCTTTTTTTTCATTTTTCGCAAATATCTCACCAACTATCCAGCCGATTCCGTTCATTTTTTTAGGAGATACTCGTCTTGATGCCTTCTATTGTAATCAATCAAAATATGTATACCCGTCCATACAAAGTTTACGAGATATTTGTATTTTTCTGTTTTTCAAAAAACGCAGAAAAAAAATAATTGTTCGCACGCTAGCGTTTTTAAAAATTGATATAATGACTTGAAATTTGGTGTGAACTTTGGCCTTCATAGTCTCTTACTTGAGTTCGAAGATGAGCTAAATCGGATGAATAGTTTTGGAGATATTCGACAAAGTCCATCCATTGTACCTCAATACATTTTATTGAATATCTCGAAAACTATTCAACCGATTTCGATGTCCTTTTTACACAATACTCGTCTTAATATCTTCTGTCATAATCATTCAAAACATGTATACTTAGTCTTGTGAAATTTTTGAGAAATTTATATATTTCTCTTTTGACTGTAAAAAATTTTCTTTTTGCTCCAGATTCCCTGAAAATCAATATATCTACTTGAAATTTTGCTTATAGTTCCGTGTTTATGATAGAATATTCCAGTTAAAAAATGAACGAAATCGGCTGGATAATTCCGAAGATATTTGATTTCATATTGAAACCTATTTGATTAAAAATTGAAAATCTCGACAAATATCCAACGGATTTCAATTTTCTTCTTCCGAAATACCGGTATCGATGTTTTATAGCCCAGTTAATTGACACAATTCATATAATTTGAAAAAAAAATATTTTTAGTAATCTGTTTACTAAAATTTTTAAATAATTTTTAATAATTCATATTCTTATTTGTTGTTTTTATCGCCATCCATGCTATTGTTATTTTCG
>NW_021680529.1:0-4323 GCF_001412515.2 Diachasma alloeum | reverse complement strand
ATATTATTGTTTTGTAATGATCATATACCAGGTGTTCTTCTGGCAATGGCTGAAAAAGAAAAGAAATGGCAAGGAAAAAATGCAGCTACCTTCTTCAAACTTCGGCCACATGTTCTGTGAAATTTCAAAAATTTTCATGGGCGAAAAATAATCGTTTAGAGTTTGCGCGAGAACGAGAATGAACTGTGGAAAAAATAAATTTATGTGTGCGCATCATTCGGCTGGGGTAACATCGTGTCCACGGAGAGGCATGAACGACTTCTATCAACTGTAAGGGATCCAACGATTAACTGGTCGCCATGTCGCCACATTTTCATCGCGAATTTATTGAAAAAACAAGTCAATTATTAAGAAAGGTTGCAGAAAGGATCGTTTGAAATATTATCTACGTGAATTTATTAAATATGGAGAAATTTTTCTCCATTAAAAAACTGCTCAAATATTGTTATAATATGAGATTGAAAATCATAAATGTATTATTCAGGGATTTGCCTCTCGCTGAATCACAATGCATTCCCTTCCACCTCATTTCTTACATTTCGTCTTTGCTCTGAATATCTTGAGTCGAATGCATTAGGTATTTCTCCTAATTTTCTGTCATCACTATTATTCAAATTCGGAATCATTTCAGTCTTGAGGCATTCCACGCTACTTCGCCCCCCAAAAAAATTGTATTTTTAGATTTCGTTCAAAATTGGTTATGTTGTTGACGAGAACATTTTAAGAAAACTATTGGAAGGATTTTGAAAAAAAAAATTTCTGCAAGTTATGGATGTTGAAAGTTTTGAGGGGGCACCAACTAGGGGTTTGTTTGAAAAATTATTACTCGCTAAATATTAATAGTATCGAAAAAGTGCGTAAGTACTTTTTTTTTGTAAAAAAATTGAGGTTTCAGAAAGAAAATAGTGATCATAAAAAAATTAAATTTTCGATAATTTTTTTAATAAACAAATTGAAAAAATTATGGGAAACATCGAGTACGCGGTTTAAAAATTTTGAAAAAAAAAATATGTTGTTGCATATTTATCTACCAATAGACGATTAAATTTTAGATAGGGATTTTTTTTCGTTTTCGAGATATGAATTTTTTATGAACGCCCGCCGAGCCAATCGGCGAACTTTCCAGGTGAATCATGCGCGCTACATTGTTTATATGAATAAAACTCAGTAAATACCCGTTTTTTCGAGAAAATACGAAAGTACTTTTTTGTTGTGAAAGAATTGAAGTACCAAAAACAAAAATGTTTAACATAAAAAATTAATTTTTTAATAATTTTTTTAATAAACAAATTGAAAAGTTTATGGGAAACATCGAGTGCGCGGTTAAAAAATGTTGAAAAAAAAAATATGTTGGTGCAGATTTATCTACCAATAGATAATTAATTCCCCCGATTCTACTCTCAAGAGTAGTAAATTCTGAATTCAAATTTGATTGATTCGCTATGAAACTAAATGCAATCATATTGTGCTCTTAATTCTCATTTTCCCAATACGTCTACCCTATAGAGGGCATCTCTATGTATTGAGGAAAGAGAATAGAGGCTGATCAATACCTCTATCCGCAGGTCTAGTGGCTCTCTAGGATTTAGGGACGGGGACTAGAGGCTATTCAATACCTCTAGTCACAGGTCTAGTGCCTCTCTCGGTTATGGGGACGGGGACTAGAGGCAATTTAATACCTCTAGCCACAGGTCTAGGGTACCTCTAGGTTTTTGGGATAGGACCTAGAGACTATTTGAGACCTCTAGCCTCAGGTCTAGGGTACCTCTAGGTTTTGGGGACGGGGACTAGCGGCCATTTAATACCTCTAGCTACAGGGCTAGAGTATCTCGAGGTTTTGGGGACGGAGAGTAGAGGCTGTTCAATACCTCGAACAACAGGTCTAGAGGCTCTATAGGTTCTGGGGATGGGGACGAGAGGCTGCTTAATACCTCTAGCCACAACTCTAGTGCCTCTCTAAGTTTTGGCAACGAGGACTAGAGGCCATTCAATACCTCTAGCCAGAGGTCTAGGTTATCTCTAGAGTTTTGGAATAAGACCTAAGGCTATTTTCGATCTCTAGCTAGAGGCCTAGTGCCTCTCTAGGTTTTTGAGACGTGGACTAGAGGCCATTTGAGACCTCGAGCCATGGGTCTAGTGTCTCTCTAGATTTTGAGGCCGGGACTAGAGGCTATTCAATATCTCTAGCCACATGTCCAGGGTATCACTCGGTTTTTGGGATAGAGACTAGAGGCTATTTCATGCCTCAAGCGAAAAGTCTAGTTTTACTCTAGGTTTCTGGAGTGGGGATTTGAATGACACTAGACTTCTCCGGCTGCAGGTTGTCTGCTTCTGGGATCACTGCACCTAACCACGTTGGTATCCGAACGAGCTATGTTTGACCCTCACTTCTCTGACACTTATTGACGGTCACAAGCGACACTTTCCAGGGCTTACCCTGACTGATAAACCCGAGAGGTAACTTAAGGGAACCAATACTCGGTTTTGGCGCAAAACCGAGAGAAAGTCTCAGTTTCCACTAGAACTTAAAATCTAGCCTACCCCTAGATTTTCTCTCGGTTCTCTATCGGTTTCGGAATGAAACCTAGAGGCTATTTGATAACTCTAGCCACATGTGTAGGGTGATCTCTAGGTTTTGGGGACGGACGCTAGGGGTTATTTGATAACTCTGGCCACAAGTCTAGGGTATCTCTAGGTTTTGAGGACATAACCCGCTAGCTCCCAACCACCTCTAGTCCCTATCCCCAAAACCTAGAGATACCCTAGACCTGTTGTTCGAGGTATCGAACAGCCTCTAGTCTCCGTCCCCAAAACCTCGAGATACTCTAGCCCTGCAGCTAGAGGTATTAAATGGCCTCTAGTCCCCGTNTCACAAGTTTAGGGTATCTCTAGGTTTTGAGGACATAACCCGCTAGCTCCCAACCACCTCTAGTCCCTATCCCCAAAACCTAGAGATACCCTAGACCTGTTGTTCGAGGTATCGAACAGCCTCTAGTCTCCGTCCCCAAAACCTCGAGATACTCTAGCCCTGCAGCTAGAGGTATTAAATGGCCTCTAGTCCCCGTCCCCAAAACCTAGAGAGGCACTAGACCTGTGGCTAGAGGTCTTGAATAGCCGCTAGTCCTCGTCCCCAAAACCTAGAGGTACCCTAGACCTGAGGCTAGAGGTATTGAATAGCCTCCAGTCCCAATCCCCAAAACCTAGAGAGACACTAGACCTGTGGCTAGAGGTATCGAATAGCCTCGAGGTTTCATTCGAAAAAAACGAGAGAGAACCTGGAGATGACCTAGAGGTAGGCTACATCCTGACTTCTAGTGAAAACCAAGACTTCCACTCGGTTTTGTGTCAAAACCGAGTCTCGGTTCCCTCTAGCTTTCCTCTCGGGTTGCCCCGTCAGGGTATACCCCCTTGAAAATGTCGCTTGTAACTGTCAACAAGTGTCGGGGAAGTGAAGGTCCCTGGTTGGTCGTTTGAATGCCGATGTGCTCGGTCGTGTGGCCGATCGTACGTTGATTTCTTCAATTTACTTTTATGTATATACATAAATGAGGACAAATTTTCTCTCCGCCGTCATCAATTCTTAAAATTCGTGTAGGTGATAGATCATCAATTTTCATCCATTCTTCATTCTTGAAAATATAGGCATTATAATGACCAATGGACGCATTATCAATAATACTAGGATTGATGAAATTCGCCACTCCTGCAAGTTTAAAGCTCCCATTTTTGGTATTCAATATTTTTGGAAGATTATTTAGAGGTACCTCGAGATTATGATCTGAAGAGCATTCCAAGAAGAGACATTTATAAAAGGTGGCGAATTGATCCACATTAATGTGATTTTCCGGGCAAGTTCCTGTTGTTTGTTCAATCTTTTCGATCGTAGTAGTCAGAACGGTTCCAAAATCATCGTAACCATATTCAAACAGTGTGGCCATGTCTGGTACAACCATTAGTTCATTCAGAATTATATCAGAACATGTAGGACAATTCAAATGTATCGAATAACTTTTTTCACCTTCGAATATTTGATTCGTCAAACTGATTATATTCTTACAACCATCGAGTACGATGTTATTTCCCCATGACATTTCCCTGTTGAGGAAATAGTGATAATGTTCTAGGAAAATATCTAATCTCATTTCATTGATACAATTATCATCGTCGTTAACATTTTCAGAGACTTCTTTGATAAACTTCAATATTTTTTGTTCTGAAGAATTTATCCAATTCCTGACGTCCGCATTAGTTTCATATGCTGAAGCTAGAATTTATACCAAAGTATCAAGACCACAAGTATTCCTTGGCTTGAATAATATATCT
>NW_021680528.1:344054-368848 GCF_001412515.2 Diachasma alloeum | reverse complement strand
CTTTGGCTATGAATCCCCGTGTTCAGGAAATCCACAGCCTGACAGAGCGACACTGCAAGGACTTGCAACACAATAACCGTCACGATCATGTTGTCAAATTGAACATACACACACAAAACTGATGATTTTCAAGATTAGTCGTCACTCATATAGCCTGCTGACACCCCCAAACTTGGAAACATTGTCAATTACAGTGAGCAAGAATCTATTTCCATTATTACTTTTTGCATAAACCGTCATATCCACCAAATCTGCCTGCCATGTCTCATCTAGATCACGAATTTTGACTTGTCGCCTGAGATAATTTCTTCGTGCTGATCTATGCAATTCTGTCACAACATTCAATTTATTCTGTGATCTGTNTCGTCGCCTGAGATAATTTCTTCGTGCTGATCTATGCAATTCTGTCACAACATCCAATTTATTCTGTGACATTTTTGGGGTCGCTTGGAGTTTTCTCCACTATTTTCATCAACCTGCCAATCCTTCTATTAATATCTGCACACTTCCGTTTTACATCAATTTCCAATTCATGAATTTTTGTATTCAAAGTCTCGAGTGTAACAGCATCATGTGGGTCCACTGGTGTTGCAACGTTACTTAGCTTTTTACCAAGAAGATCATAATTGCCATCTTCCGTGAGTTTATATCCAACACCCGGTGGACCTCGATTATGGGAGCCACTATCAGAAGTTAAGTGACGACCGAACACGTCAACACTCATTTTGCAAATGATACAAGANCTTCTATTAATATCTGCACACTTCCGTTTTACATCAATTTCCAATTCATGAATTTTTGTATTCAAAGTCTCGAGTGTAACAGCATCATGTGGGTCCACTGGTGTTGCAACGTTACTTAGCTTTTTACCAAGAAGATCATAATTGCCATCTTCCGTGAGTTTATATCCAACACCCGGTGGACCTCGATTATGGGAGCCACTATCAGAAGTTAAGTGACGACCGAACACGTCAACACTCATTTCGCAAATGATAAAAGGTGGCAATGTGTGTACTCTAATATATAATTCCAGCCTCACGCAGTTCTTCGACGATTGATATAATTTCATTATCATGGCTCGGATTTCCAGCTCTCTGGGATGCCACGAGTAATCGAAGACGATCCACAAGTTCATCAGGATCATCCCAATAAATATAGTCCACTGTGTTGGGGCGTCGAGCTCTCATAAAAGTAGGTAGAAGGCCGGTGCCTGAGTACTTTGACGTACCAAAGCGTGAAATATATTTTTCATATTTCTCACCCTTCTGTTCTCGGATGCCGCCTCGAGGTTTATAATTTCTCTGATGCCCATTAGTTGCAAGGATGATTTTTTTATATGCATCAATATCACTATCACTCATTGAATTGTTATCAGGATTTTTCATAAAGAGAAGCTCCAGCAATCCCTCAGTGCAAGCGTATTTCATGGTTTTCACTTTAATAAAATCGTCATCAAAATATATAGGAGAGTCTCCAATCATAAAATTGTGGATAAGTTTACGAACACCATAAGCCTTATCATATTTTGGTGTACTGATTTGAGCCAAATATTTCCACGCAAGAGTGTCGGTATTGAAATCATTTACATCTTTTTCATCGTTCATGTCTTCGGTGTTGGTTAATGATTTTTCATTCAGATTGCGTGAATTGTCAAGGGCTGGAATTATAGTATCATCGTGAGATTTCTGCAAAAACGGAACCATAGTCTCATTCAAGTTGCGATCAAATAAAGAATCATCAGCTATTGTCGTGTAACTGTCTTCAGATACATCGCTACTCGGCAGTATCTGTTTTGGTGTTTTTGGAGTACTCCTGTGTCTGAGTTTTCGTCGATTTTTATAATTAATCGCCCTGAGTTGCTTTCCATTATCAGGCACTAATGCCCTCATATGATTTCACATTTCGAGAGGTTAATTCCTGAAGGGGCTTCACGATGGGTTTGAAAACTTCATTCATTGCTTCATCGACGTTCTCTCTACCCAACTTCAACAGTTTATGTTTTCGTTGGATCGCTTTTCGTGCAATAGAAATCTGATGTAAAAGCTCTGGCTGTTTAGACATTTCATCTTTGTGGAGCGACATGTTGACTCGTTGGAATCTAGCTCATAACTGGTTATACCTTCCCACCACAACTGTTATTTATTTGAATAAAGCAATCGAAATTTTCTCGATATCGACCTGTTTCAAAGTCACTATCTTTATCGATAACTAAAAAAGTATAATTATCATTCCAACAAGCTGAACATAATTCCTTAAATTTTTCGAATGACATGTCTGTGTTTACATGATCGTTATAAATATGTCTCAAATTCATTTCGTCCTGTTTGAATAGTACGAGAAAATTGACATTGTCCCGAACTAAATGGTTTGGGATGCGAGCATATGACTGACACAAATAGAAACTGTCCACGTTTTTATGTCTCCCCATACAAAAATATGCCTTGATATTATTTGGCTTCTTGCAAGCCACATCGTCGAATATGAACTGTAACGTGACATTTTCGTATGGGGGTTAAAAATGCCTATTACCTTCGCCCTTCTTCCCCTTCATCTAGTTAAACTCAAAAATACAATAATCTATAGGCGCCAGGTAATTTTTAACAGGAATTACCAAACCGGATGATTCTACAAAACCAATTCTAATTGATTCCAAAACCTCAAAAATTTACACAAAAAGGGAGAAAACTAGATTTCTGGGGAAAGGTAACGGTCCTGGGTTCGCTCAGTGTGCTAGGTTGTGGAGAGAGGGGTGGATTTCAGGTGGAGACGGGTATTGGGTGACCAAAACTACAAAATAAAAGGAAAAGAAATCAACATCGTTCTTACGTGTTTCACTATTGAAATATGAGAATCACCAATTTTTCAAAAAAAGACATTTCAATTCTCTCAAAAAAATATTTAAAAAAAGGAAAAAATCTACAATTAATAACTAACAATACTGATAATAATAATAATCATAATATTAATTCCGCACTCTGATAGGAATTAGTCTAATCTGACAAAAATATTCGAAGAAATTAATATCACCGATAAATACCTCAAATATGCCGAAATAAACATTTGGGGAGAGTAGAAATACACGCTAATCCCTAAATACTCGAGAATTCCGAGAATTGGGGGGAAAGGTATGCGAGCGACAATGGGAGCGAGAGAGAGGAGAACGTATTCAATCATCGATTTTTCGTACCAGTCAAAACGGCTGAAATTCCGTAAAACTCAACTTGCCATAACTCGAAAATGGCAGCGTCAAAAATTACGAACCCTGAGACAAAATGTCCGGGAGAGTCTACCGAAGACAACAATACCCAAAAAATAATTTTCCCTCAATAATTAGCCGCCTCAGGTTAATTAATCCCCGAGCGGAATTCTAAACGCTAAAATGCCCGCGTGAAGCGAGAATAGCCACGTGTAAACGTGGATGGGTATCTGAGGTGAGTCGAGAGTCGGGGGGAATTCCCCCTCGAGAAACACGACCTACACGCCAGCGAGAATGTGCTGGAAATCCATAAAAACCAAAAATGGGACATCCGGAAATCGGCAGAGCAAATTTTCGGAAACCCTGAGATGAATTACTCAGAGAAGCCCCCCGAACAGATTGACCTACAAACCCTAATTTTCTTTAACTATCTACGCGAACCAACTCAATTCGAACCCGAGTGGAATTTCTTACCCGCTAAAATCCACGTAAAACGGGAATGGACGCGCTCTGGCAATTAAACGGGAGTAATTATCCCCTTGAATAACCCACCAAAAATCACGAAAACCACCCAATCATGAGTGCAAAAAGGGGGGATCGGCACCTCATAATTTGGATTAAGCGTCACAATCACCGTTTTACCGGAATAAAATGCGACGTACGGGGCTGAAGACCCCGTAGTCGAATAACTAAAAGCCGAAATGAATTCGGAAAAATACATAAACCGAACTAAAAACTCACGATCTTCCTGTGTTTAGAGGTCCTCTTCCCTTTTCGGACCATCCTGGATCGGTACGGCTCCTCCAAAAGGTATAATAATCCACGTGGCACAATTACGTTGCGTGGACACACTCAAAATTTCGCACGTGACTAATGATCGACGACGGTCAACGCGGAACTAACTGCCCTGGGTCAGTGTCACGGGCACTAACCGCAGCGCGAATTCTGGCCAACAGAGACGGGCTCTGATTGGCGGAGATTTTCGGCACATCAAGCGTTGGCTTTGTTGGCGCCACCAAATGCTTTTGGGGAATTCAACCGCGACAAATACTCAACTCTAATTTCTTTATACGTAACTTTATAAAATTGACTAATGATTACCTGGGCCGAACTGGTGGGCGTTCGGAAAATTACTAAGGGTTTTTGGCGCCTCCTACGGGTCGGTTCTCCTGGATTCACGGGGTTAAAAGACCGATACTACTAATTCTCCTAATTTTTCAAAACTCTAAGCAACCTGGCAATTCACGGGATAAAAGGGTTGCACTTGTTCCTCGTGACCTTCCACCGAAAATCTAAAACGTAACCATCTAACCACCATAAAATCCATTATAATTTGGAGCGCCGGCATTTCAGCCGGACCTAATCAATTTGCGGTAGGATTAACAATAGCGTGGCTCCCATAAGAATTATCGGATGACTCATAACTTGGCCCTTCTTCGCGATAATTCCATGGGCCCTCAAAAACGCGTAATTATGCCGGTCTTGAGATTAAACAAAATACTATGGAATTAAAACCTAAATTTAGCAACACCATGACGTGGAAACCCCCAAACCTCATGGTCGTCACGAGGATTGGACTTCTGACCACCCCGGGGTGGAAAAGTGAAACGCTCTCTCTCGCTACCTTTTACTCACGGGTCGCCTTCCTATGTCACGGGGGGGTTAGTTGTTTTGATGGCAGCATCGTGTCCTAACGAACATCCCCACATGTTCGTTACAGAACACGGAATTCTCCTTCGCGTTATCCACAGACACAACCTCCTCATTGTCTGCAAATGGATAATACTCTATGTCATCAAGCGTTTCCAATATGTTTTGTAAAAATTGATATTTAGGTTGATTGAGGGACTTTGAATACATGTAAATATTTGAAAATCGGAGACCGTTCGGGTGAATTATAAGACTGAGTAGAGCATTAGTTTTCCCACAATTGGATGGACCACAGAAAACCGCGCGAATTGTATTTGGCAACAATGAGCCATGACGTTTCTTATTGTTGGCATCTTTTGTAGTGACTGAATCAAAATTAATGACGGGTAAGTGGTTTTGTTATACCTGGGGAATATTATAAACATCTACGAAAAATATGAGAAAAATCGTAGAAAAACCTGTGTAACTATGAGAATTGGAATTGAACCATAAAGTAATAACCCGAGAATGTTTTCAATTCAAGTCGATCAGACCACTATCTCTCCCTCGATATTGCACTGTCCTCGGAACCGTCATAAATATCTTGATCCGAAGGTAGTATGACATCTAGCAATTTGTGTGATGCATATTTTTCCATTACGCCATACGTTTCCAACTTTATGAAAAACCGTCGTCCAACGCATTAGTCAGCGTCAACATTATTTGTATTTCGATTGGGGAAAACACACAAGTGGTGTTCATTCGCAATTCATGACTCTCAATATTTTTCGGTATTAATTACTCCGGAATGAAGTGGCGAATTTTAGCGATTGCCTCACGGTAAAGTAAACGCTGGACGAAAAAAAGTTAATTTATCAACATTATTATGCGCGATTGATTTATGGGAACGGGGCATACATGACCTATTTTTCCGTTCATTGTTCGCTATGGGAATCATCCGATGATTGGCGTCATTTGTCAGTGTCTCTGGGAAGGTGTAACAATGGAGAGTATTCGATTGAGGGATTTGATTGGCATTCTTTCTGGAGGAATTGTTCGGGGGGAATAAATGCATTGAAGTTGGGAATATAATGGAAGGTCACGGGTGAGGGAAATGTCGTCAGATGTCACATTTTAATTTTTTTTTCGCGGTTCCGGGAATTTTTTGAGAGTGAAATATGATTAAGGTACTTATTTTAGATAATTTGAGGACATTTGAGGACTTAACGGGCATGAATGATAAAAAAATTATTTTCTCATTGATTTTCATTATTTTCTCAATCATGAAAAGCGATTTATCCCACCCCCTCTAGCCGCCGCCATCCGGCAACGAAAATGATCTGTAGAATATCCTTTTGCATACTATGCCTACGCTTGTACACATGGAGAAGTAATAATAATTTGCTCCTTCAATCCCATTGCGTTGCTTCAAACGTGTCATACCATCCCCCCCTGGCCATTTTTGTGGCATACACAATGCAACAATAGGAAAAAAATAAGTGAATGTTATTGGTCTCCTCCCCAAATCTCATAGATAATAAGCATGAATATATTGGATACCGAGGTCTCCCATGCCGGCACGGGAGTCTACTTATGTCCATTGACCCCCTTCTCTGAGTTACATAAGTGATATGGGTGAATATGTTGAATTATCAACTTTTCTGTGCCAGCACGGGTAGTTGCTTAGACTTTATCAAATCACCCCCCCCCCCTGAATCTCATTGACAGGATGTATGACTATATTGGAGATTCCCTTAATGGGATGTGCATTTAACTCCATCTTGATCACAACTGAGGGGAAAATCTATAAATTGGTGGTTTTATAGCAAAATCATTCAGTTCTCCTTCGGACATGATTGTGCGCAGATCACGCTCTAGAAAAAAGGGGAGAGGGTTATTGAATAAAATCATCAACAACTTTCCCGTTGAATTACATCTACCAGGCTACCAGTACAGTGGAGCCGCCACAAAATTATCGAAAAGATTAGCTCGAGGAGATCCTGGGATTAATCCACTCGATTCGGCCTGTAAGGCGCATGATATTGCCTATTCGAAAAATCGTGAGGATATTGCAGCACGACACGAAGCTGATAAGGTACTTACAGAACGAGCCTGGCAACGAGTTTCGGCCTCAGACGCCACTGTGGGGGATACAGCGGCAGCTTTATTTGTAACAAACGCTATGAAGGCTAAAACCAAATTAGGTATGGGCGTGAAAAAATCAGGCACCGGTGGTAAGACTAGAAAGAAATTAGGCATGGGTGGGAAAAAACGTGTGACGAAAAAGCGAGTTAAGAAGAGGGGGAAGGCTAAAAAGCAAGTTGCAATGGGAACAATCATCAGAGCTGCCAAAAAGTCCATCAAATTGAATAACGGCTCACATGATGCCATCAAAACGGCACTCAACGGGGCGAGAGAAGCCATTAAAAAGGTTGGAGGAAGAAGCTGAGTGACTATTCCACGAGTGATTCCTGTCCCATCAAAAATTGAGGGAATCTTACCCTTCCTCGTACCGCTATTCGCAGGTTTGAGTGCTACCGGAGCATTAGCAGGAAGAGCTCNAGAGAAGCCATTAAAAAGGTTGGAGGAAGAAGCCGAGTGACTATTCCACGAGTGATTCCTGTCCCATCAAAAATTGGGGGAATCTTACCCTTCCTCGTACCGCTATTCGCGGGTTTGAGTGCCACCGGAGCATTAGCAGGAGGAGCTGCTGGAATTGCTAAAGCTGTGAATAGTGCAAAAGCTGCCAAACAACAACTCGCAGAAAATAAGAGACATAATGAAACTATGGAAGCCATTGCACTTGGCAAAGGTTTACACCTCAATCCATATAAAAAAGGAATGGGCTTGTACTTGAAGCCAAAAAACTATTAACGATGCTACCACGCAGGGCTCTGACGGATGGGGATATCAGAAAATATGCAAAACTCATGAAAATTCCACATTTCCGAGGAGTTTTCATGCGCAATGGTTTACCAAAAAATGGACCCTTCAATAATGAATCAGCCATCATCAATCTGGATGATAAAGAGGGTCCTGGAACTCATTGGGTTGCATACAAGAAAATAGGAAACGATATCACCTATTTCGATAGCTTTGGAAATCTATCAGCTTCAATTACCTCGGAGTTGGTAGCATAAAATATAATCCTGAACGTTTCCAAAACTGGAATACATTCAATTGTGGGCATTTATGTTTGGAGTTTCTCAACGGACGCTTATATAAGAGCCGACGTTGATGATTTTTCATTAGTCGTTGTACAGAAATCATGAATGATTCATTCACCTTGACAGTCTCAGGAGCATCATCAGTGTTGGAGGTGCAATATTTTCCTCCGATTGAACTTTCTCCTGAGAAAAATTATGTTCTTGGACTCGTGGAATTCCTAACGTTCAATTCCATTCCAAATGTTGATACGAGCAATAACAAATTACATATAGGTGATACAATTATCACTATTCCATTGGGGAATTACGAAATAATATTAGTATAACAATTAAAAGTAATGATAATACGTTACGGAGCGAAGTGTCATGTGATAAAGACTTGGAGGTCATGAGGCCCGCAAATTCGATTGGTCGACTTCTCGGTTTTACCCCTAGAGTTTTAGAAGGTAATAAAACTCATGAGTCTGATCAGCCCGTAGCCATTCTCAAAGTGGACGCTTTACGAGTTGAATATAATATCACCACTGGAGCATACAATAACAGCGATAAAGTTCATACGATTCATGAATTTTTCCCTGTATTGCCACCTGGGTATAAAATTGTCGAAGTACCGTCGCAATTCATTAATCTACCGGTGTCTGTAAAAACAATTAACGATTTGCAGCTCCAAATAGTCGATCAAGACGGTGTTTTGGTGAATTTTAGAGATGAAACAATCACCATCAGACTGCCTATCAAGTCTATTTGATAATCATGGGCATTGATTCAAGGGCTGATTGATTGGGCTGGATTCAAGGTGTTAACACCTCAGAACGTGAAATTTCTCGAGAGTGTCAGTCTGGTGATGAAAAAAAGTGGAAGAAACATTTCTGTCAAATAAAAATTTTATTCACCTGCTGTACACCATGGACGAGAGTCTAAACATCAAACTCCCTCCAGTGTTTGAGGATTCCATCGCTCACTACGAGATCCATGCACATCAGCCATATGCCTCGACGGCCCTGGATAATAGCGATGAAATTTGAATAACTGTACAAAATCAGGATCTCTGCATTTTACCGAGCAAAAGTTACTTGCACATCACTGGTCAACTCATTAAATCGGACAACGCCATCTCTACAACTGCAAAATTTGTGAATAACGCTATTTGTCATCTATTCCAAGAGATCCGCTATGAAATTAATGCTATTGAGATAGATAAAGTCAAGAATGTGGGTATCACCACTCTCATGAACAATCTCGTGTCATTAACACCGAATCACAATAATTCAATGGAAAATACAGGATGGCTGGGTGTTCAAGAGAAATTGAGTTTAACCGATGGTAATGGGTTTTTTGATATTTCCATCCCACTAAGTATGCTGCTTGGATTTGCTGAAGATTATCGGAAAATCATGGTCAATGTGAAACATGAGTTGGTTTTGATCAGAGCTCGTCATGATAACAATGGTTTGATTCAAACCACAAAAGAGGATGTGAAGATCAGCTTCACTAAAATTGAGTGGTTGATCCCATATTTCACTCTATCGGATACTAAAAAAATCGAATTGCTCAATTTCAANCGCAAATTCGATTGGTCGACTTCTCGGTTTTACCCCTAGAGTTTTAGAAGGTAATAAAACTCATGAGTCTGATCAGCCCGTAGCCATTCTCAAAGTGGACGCTTTACGAGTTGAATATAATATCACCACTGGAGCATACAATAACAGCGATAAAGTTCATACGATTCATGAATTTTTCCCTGTATTGCCACCTGGGTATAAAATTGTCGAAGTACCGTCGCAATTCATTAATCTACCGGTGTCTGTAAAAACAATTAACGATTTGCAGCTCCAAATAGTCGATCAAGACGGTGTTTTGGTGAATTTTAGAGATGAAACAATCACCATCAGACTGCCTATCAAGTCTATTTGATAATCATGGGCATTGATTCAAGGGCTGATTGATTGGGCTGGATTCAAGGTGTTAACACCTCAGAACGTGAAATTTCTCGAGAGTGTCAGTCTGGTGATGAAAAAAAGTGGAAGAAACATTTCTGTCAAATAAAAATTTTATTCACCTGCTGTACACCATGGACGAGAGTCTAAACATCAAACTCCCTCCAGTGTTTGAGGATTCCATCGCTCACTACGAGATCCATGCACATCAGCCATATGCCTCGACGGCCCTGGATAATAGCGATGAAATTCGAATAACTGTACAAAATCAGGATCTCTGCATTTTACCGAGCAAAAGTTACTTGCACATCACTGGTCAACTCATTAAATCGGACAACGCCATCTCTACAACTACAAAATTTGTGAATAACGCTATTTGTCATCTATTCCAAGAGATCCGCTATGAAATTAATGCTATTGAGATAGATAAAGTCAAGAATGTGGGTATCACCACTCTCATGAACAATCTCGTGTCATTAACACCGAATCACAATAATTCAATGGAAAATACAGGATGACTGGGTGTTCAAGAGAAATTGAGTTTAACCGATGGTAATGGGTTTTTTGATATTTCCATCCCACTAAGTATGCTGCTTGGATTTGCTGAAGATTATCGGAAAATCATGGTCAATGTGAAACATGAGTTGGTTTTGATCAGAGCTCGTCATGATAACAATGCTTTGATTCAAACCACAAAAGAGGATGTGAAGATCAGCTTCACTAAAATTGAGTGGTTGATCCCATATGTCACTCTATCGGATACTAAAAAAATCGAATTGCTCAATTTCAACCAGAAAGATCCTGCCATAGCGATGAGCTTCAGATCATGGGAATTATATGAATATCCAATGCTTTCGACGACAACAAAACACGTGTGGACGGTGAAGACCACAACTCAGCTGGAGAAACCACGTTATGTCATTCTAGGCTTCCAAACAGATCGAAAAAATAAGGATAAGAAAAACGCTAGCAATTTTGATCATTGCAGCATCGCTGATGTTAAATTATTCCTCAATTCTCAATGTTATCCATATGGAAATTTGGATGTAGATATGGCCAAGAATCAGTATTTGATACTATATGATATGTATTCGAACTTTCAACCATCATATTATGATCAACAAGTGAATAATCCATTATTAACCAAGACACAATTTCGAGATATTACACCACTAGTAGTCATTGATTGCTCTAAACAAAATGAATCCTTGAAATTTGGTCCAGTGGATGTTCGCCTGGAGTTTGAACCCAAATCAAGTTTTTCTTCAGAGACTGCTGCTTATTATCTCATTTTGCACGATCGAGTAGTACATTATAACCCCATAAGCGTAGGGGTCAGGAAGATAGTTTAAGGGTGGGGGGTGAGAAATATAAATTCTCATTTCGGCAGCCTCGCTTCATTAGTTGTCATGGAGCTACTCGTGGATGTAGAAGGCTTCCAAACGCCTCTCAACGAGTTTATTGTGAAGGAGCTGGCATACACAGCTTTGAATGCTACGAATGTTGATCCATCAGTGTGGTTTTTCCGTCCACCGATACCATTCTACAGTCTGTCACCAAAATATAGAAGTGTAAATGTATGGCTCGAACGTCATCACCATGGGCTATCATGGAATTATGGAGTTAGATCATATAATGAAGTTGAAGAGATGATTCAAAAAGAGTGGGAAACGTGGGGAAGGATCAAGAGAATTTATGTTAAGGGTGCAGAGAAGAAAGCATGGTTGCGGAAAATTTGCAGTTCTTCCATAGCAACGTTAATAACTGATATGGAGGAATCTTTCGAGAATACCCCCTCAGTGTCAGAATTTAAAGAACTACCATCTTACGCTTGTCCTTACCATAGTCATCTTAAGGATAATATAGCATGTGCTGTCAAGAATGTTGCGGAGCTTCAAAAATGGATTTTGAAGAAGATGATAAAACGATCTCCTGAACGATCCTTCGATATATACTACAAATTACACAATTTGAAATCAATGGATTGTGAGAATATTGCCTACCTTCCCCACTCATATATAAGTACTGTTGCTGCGTCACACGGTCATGATGCTTGGGACAAGCTGACTGATGAGATGCGAGCTGATTGATCCATGCCAGGATGTAAACTTTGTTTGGAACATCATCGAGAAACCAGAGGTGATAATTTTGATGGGCCACCTCCTATGAAAAGGGATTGTGTGAAGTATAATAATTTTTAGAGAAAAAAATATTTTTAATTGTAAAGTTTATTCATGTACTTCTTATATACTATTAAATTGGTTATAATCATAAAAAGAATCATTCTTTTGTATACAAAATATATGAATAAAGACGAAAAAAAAAACAAAAAAAGATCCTTTTTCTATTTCATTCGTCATTTAAGCTGTACTCCCCTCATCCTCTGCATGGAATTTAATTTCATTGTATTCCCCACCCAGGTATTCCAACTTGGCTGATCCTCGCTTGATTTCATCCAACAAGCCATCGAATTGTTTGGGATTTTCGATGAAGAATTTTGACGTCCTTCGGTTCAGGAAAACTGAATGGGCATTATTTAAATGAACGATTACACTCATTCCATACTTTGTATTAACTTTCAAAGCTGCGGTAATGGTGTACCGAGTGTTCAATGCCAGCTGAGACAGTTTGAGCAGTGGGAGTTCTCTTAATTCAGCATTGAATTTGTCGAAATGCGCTTGATCTGCCTTATTTTCAACTTTCACGTTCGGATCAGGTTGCATGAAGACGGCGTTAGATTCTCCTCCGGAATACTGCAACGTTGGTGAGCCCTTTTCGATATGATTGCAAAAATTCTCAAATTGTTTAGGATTATTCTCAAAAAACTTGGCCAATCTGTTATTCACGAAAACAGAATGAGCATTCGACAAATGCAAAATAACTCCTACACCATATTTTGTCTCTACTTTGAAGGCTGCAGTGATGGTGTACACATAGTTATGCTGCAATTGAGATATTTTTATCAGGGGCAGCTCTTTGAACTCTGCGACAGCGTTGATAACGTCAAAATTCACCTCATCAGCAGGGCTTGCAAGCAGCAGCATTGGATCGGGGTGAAGGCGGATATTGTGGTATTTTCCTCCCAAATATTCCAATGTTATTGTACCTTTTCCGATATATTTTTGGAAATTCTCGAACATCTTTATATTCTCAGCGAAGAACTTGGCCAGTCTAGTATTCACAAAGACTGAATGAGAGTCCGAGAGATGGAGAATAACACCCACTCCATATTTGGTATTCACCTTGCGAGCTGCGGTGATGATGTAGAAAGCTCCAGCTTCCAAATCCTCAAGTTTCACGAGAGGAAGATCTTTCAATTGTGCCACAGCGTTGATTTTGTTGAAATCCATGATGAATTTTCACTCGAGTATCAAACTTAAGCTTGAATTTAAGTCTTCTGAAGATTGCAGCAGAGTAGTCGAATGTCACTGCGAAACTGTATAACTTGTTTCACTTCTTGAATGTTCTTGAGGAGAAGATTTAAACGTTTCTTAAATTCCTGTCGCTGGAGACTGTTCTTCATAGAGGACGATGTACCGAACATGATGGTGGACATCGAAATTTTGTTGGTTATATACATCAACCCCCCACTGTTGTACCCTCCACTTTCAACATTAAATAAACAAATACACATTATTTAAACAACGATTTCCCGAGAAATGGGAGTGGTAAACATAAAAGGGCTGGATATCCCAAGTAGATACAAATTCGAACATGTCTGGAAAATGTCAAGTGGGTCGGTGAAGTCGAAGGGTCGGAAATCCCAAGTTCGAGCATGTCTGGAAAATGTCAAGTGGGTCGGTAAACATCAAAGGACCGGAAATCCCAAGAAGTTCGATGCTGTCCGTGGGGGGCTGAAATGGCTGACCCCCAACTGTGAAGAACTCAAGTCGGCTATATCAAGTGGACCCTCTCTGATGCTTGCAGGTTCAGACATATTTGAGACCATTCCTCACCAGCTCATGAATTGGAATCACGAATTAATTGATTCGTGCTTCAATCAACCCTTTCACCCACCCACCCCGCGGGGTGGAATGATTCAGTCGTGAATAGTTTCCACTGAAGTCCAATAATATGTTAATTAATTAATCAATTAATTAGCCCGCGAATTAATTAACCCTTTCAATAAAATAATTCATCCCTGAGGGACACTCTCCGGAGAGTAATTAGAAACTTCTCAACCGAATATTAAACTTTTGAACCGAATACCAAAACTGAAAGATTTCTAACATTCTCGTGACCAGGGGAGCTCGAGAATTTCACTCGTTTTTGTGTTCTCCCCAAAAACAAATCAAAAAGGGTTGTCAAAGCGCGCGGGGTGGCTCGGTGTGTCGGCCCTGATCCTCCGTGGCCAATGTCCCTTTAATTTCATTTACGTAGGCTTTTCGTGGTCGAAACTGAACAAAACTAAAGCTGATTAACGATATTAATTATTCCGGCAAACTGAAAAATTGGTTTTTATTTCGATTGAATTTACCTTTCATCGTCGGCAATAGTCTTGGCGCGGTAACCGGATTTTCGCTCCTATTCGGGGTATTTCTCGGAGAATAACGTAACATCGGGGTTAGCTTCTCTAGAGGAGGATGACATAACTTTAGTTTTTTGCGATGAGGAACATAAATTCGCGCGTCTCACACTTCGGAATGGGGTTGTTCTCTCGAAATAACGTTTCTCTCTCTCTCTCTAGCCTATATAATTACCCTACTGCTTTTGTCAAGTGACGAATTGGCCTGGAATTTCGTCACAAATAATAATAACTTTCAGGGTACTTTTCACTTCTCTAATAATTAAATCGGGGCGCACGTGGCAACTCACGGGGCAGCTGTTGCGCGAGTGCCTCTTTCTCCTCTCTGCTTTCTTCTCCTTCCTCTTTCGCGAGGATTCGCTAATTGTCGTGTCCCATCGTGTTATCTTCGTGAGGAATCGGGGCCAATCAAGGTGTAAGAATTGTGCCCACGATCATTGTCCAGGGATGTATCAATGGTGAATCTCGAGGGCGCTGAATATCCAAGGCTAGTATCTGGGGCGTTTCTAGCGGGGCACCGGCTCCTGTAGTCGATCTAGGTGGGCTGGAACTGATGACTTCCTTCGGTGGCTGTTCGTCGTTGATTCCAGGGGTCATGGTAAGGGGGTAATGAGGGGAAAAGCTGGGGTATCCAACGATGGCGGGATTTACGTATTAGGGGGCTGAGTGTGTGGAGGGAAAAATCTAATATAAAAATAATAAAAAATAAATAAATGTACCTCATCACAATTGACATACTTGATTCGATTAACATAGTCATCGATATCTACATATTAAATACAATTTTTATTGAATTGAGAACAATACTTATTCGAATTCAAAATTACCATATTCATCCTAGTTGAATTGTAATATAAATTACTGCAGCTAAGCCGTATAGGAGCCAACAATTTTGAAATATGATTTGGATTAAAAATTTTCGGAATTTTCCGAAAATATCAGCTTTAAAAAAAATGGTAAACAGGCTAAATCATCATTTATCTGTCTCTATCTATCAGGGTAATCATCATTGTTAGACATTTAGAAATCATCTTTTACAGCTTTATTTCTCAGAAAATACCATTTAACAATTTTTGAACATTGGAAAGTATTTCAGTGACAGTCATCGAACAACACAATTTACATTATAGTCCATACGCCAGGGGCATTTCGGTGTACACTGAGATGTCCAGAAGATTTGATCATGGGACTGTACGTTTTCAAGATCGCTGATTGCAAATATAGTAACAATTTTGGCAAAATCACGTGCAATCTATTTGTTTATAACATTTTTTTGGTTTAAACGATGATATCACAGGAATGTTTGTAGGTACGGAAAAACGTTTCGAATAAAATATGTTTGACTTTTTAAAATACACATTTTTTGTTAAATAACTTTTTCCCTTAACTATTGTAGATGAAGAGTTCTTGGGAGTGGGAGCGAAGCAGGCGGCGCCTCAGCATTTGCGTGAAGTATCTGCGAACACCGATGCGGTTATCGGCAAAGTCCATGGAAATGGAGAAAAATTGTTCAAACAAAAAATGTTAGCCACCAAATTGTGCATACAATTAGTTATTTCAAAATTTTCTCTACACCTAACCATTAATCAGATATTATCGTTCTTGTGATGCGTGATAGGACAAATTGCCTACAATGCTTTATTTATTACTGTTTCACGAGTGAACGGATCGAGATACAGAAAAAAAAATTCATATCAAAATTATTCTCCTATAAAAAATGCATAGATTTGGTAGTGTCTTCTTGGCATATCTCCATTATTTACAAAGATATAGCCCGTTAAGTGAGAGCGCGGGCGGTCCACGCGCCTCCTCTTGTGACCCACGTGATGTTTGACCCTCGTAAATTTGACTATTCCCTTGTGACCCTCGTAAAATTTGATCATCCTCTTGTCACCCTCGCGACGTTCGACGTTGGGACCCTCCTGACCCTCGTAAAATTTGACCACCCCCTGCGACCCTCGTGATGTTTAATCCTCGTGAAATTTAAACACCTCTAAACATTTCTGCCTCCCCAATTGTCCAACGAGAGAAAAACCTTGCCGGATTACAGTTAGCGGCGGCGGCCCAAGGATAAACCTAAAGGTGAAGAACCTCATCGGAAATCGACATCGATTTCTCATCGACACCGGAGCTGACATCAATCTTATTGAGAGGAGAGTCATCAAACCCGACGTAAGAATTGAACCTCCTAAGATACCTTATCTACTCGGAGTAACGGAGAATGCATAGCCAACATGCGGTTTAGTCGACCTAAAAATCTTTGGCTCTCTCGTACCATTCCACATCGTAGATCATAAACTACCTGTCGAAGGAAGCGGATTACTTGGGTTAGAATTCCTAATTCAAGAAAAGGTGGACATACGGTATCAGCAACGGAATATCACCACTCTCAAGAGGCCTAACCTGCCGGTGAATTGGTATAATTACGAGAAATTCCATGGGTCAACCGTCATCCCTCCAAGAGCAAGAATGGCCATCCAAATCCCTATCAAGAATACCGAATTGTCGGTCGGGAATTTATCAAAGATATCTACAAAACCAGGCGTCTATCTAGGCGAGAGTGTGGTCAGCATCGGAGAGGGGAAAGCCTGTCTCTTCGCCATCAACACCACCGAAGAACCAGTTCACCTCCATATACCACTCCAGACGGTAGAGGAAATCGATGAACTCCTAGAAAGAACCGTAATATTAGGAAAACCTCAAGAAACCTTCGCCTGGTGCAATATGGGAATTGCCCCAGAGGAAAATATAGGTCTATCACCTGGCACATCGCACGTAATATAGGCTCTACCCGATCAGGAGCTTAAACCCTTTGAAGGCAAAGAGGTGATTGAACTAGTAAAAGAGTTCAATGACATATTCCACCTTCTGGGAGACAATCTTGGGAAAGCTAAGAATTTCCAGTGCAGGATCAGAACCATCGATGATAAACCTGTCCATAAGCGTCAATACAAGTACCCTCCACAACATTAGGAGGAGATAAATCGACAAATGGACAACCTGCTGGAACAAGAAATAATCAGGCACTCAGAATCACCATACAACTCACCTCTCTGGATTGGACCAAAGAAAGCCGTCTCCAAGGGAAAGAAGCGATGGAGAATGGTGATCGATTTCCGACATCTAAATCAGAAAATGATCGGAGATTCCTATCCGTTACCCAATATATCGGAAATTGTCTCACAACTAGGTGGAGCTAAGTACTTCAGTGTGTTCGACCTAACCAGTGGATTCCACCAAATCGCAATGGATGAAACGGACGCTGAAAAAACTGCCTTTACCGTTCCCAGCGGACACTACGAGTACATGAGGATGCCTTTTGGACTGCAAAATTCACCCCCAATCTTCCAGCGGTTGATGGATCAGACCCTAACCGGCCTGAAAGGGACCGAACTCTACGTCTACCTAGATGACGTAGTTGTTTACCCCAGAACACTGGGTGAACACGTCACCCGTCTCAGGAAATTCTTCAACTGCCTACGGAAAAACGGACTTACTCTCCAGGCTGATAAATACAAATTTTCCATGAAGGAGGTAGCCTATCTGGGACACATAATCGATGACCAAGGTATTCATCCGGATCCAGCAAAAATAAGGGCATTAACAGCGATGCCCCTTCCTACAAGCCAACAGGGAATAAGGAGATTCTTAGGCTTCAGTAACTATTATCGACGATTCGTGAAGGACTACGCAGAAATTGCACAGCCTCTAAATGATCTCCTCAAGAAAAACGTGAGATTTAAATGGTGCAAAGAACAAGAACAATCATTCAAAGCCCTCAAGGAAGCCATCACCGAGGACTCTCTACTGTTTCATCCTGACATGAACGAACCATTTATCGTTCATGTTTCCAGTACCCAAAAGAGCATTGGAGCCATCCTCAGCCAAAAAGATGATGAAGGAGACGAACACCTGATCCTGTACGCATCGAGAGCACTTCGAGATGCTGAAACAAGATATACTTCAGTTGAATTGCACTGCCTAGCAGCTGTCTACGCCTTAAAGCTGTTCAAACCCTACATCTATGGAGTGCCCTTCACCATTATTACAAAGAGCCCAGCCCTGAACTGGCTCAGAGATTCTAGCAACCCTACTACGAGGAAAGTTAAGTGGAAAACCTACCTGAATGATTTCACGTTTGAGGTAGAAATCAAGAAACAGAAGAGAAATCAGTTAGCAGACGCCTTTGCAGAGAATCCTCTTCATGTTCGAAATCGCGAAATCGTCATGTTCGCAACCTGCATGCCTGCTCTACCAGTACCAAAGTCTAGTGTGAAAATACCAGGGACAGTCACAAATCCTAACTGAAAGGTTAGAATAAATAGTGACCAAAAATTATCACCATCCCAGCAGCGGGAAGCTCAATTGCCGACAGGCTTCGGGCTAGAAGGGCAACAGAAACAAACAGTGGCACCCGGCAATCGATCTCCTACAGATTGAATCGGGATTACAAAACGACATCCAAAATCAGCAAAAACCCCACACCATCTACCCGGGGCACCACAATTGAGAACAAACCAGAAACAGTGGAAGAAACGATCCCCATTCCATCCACCCCTCCGATCGTGGAGATGCCAGAATCAACTCCAACACCTACTCAATCCAAAGAACCACCACTACAGGATGAACCATCAATAATACCTGTCGAAATGGAAGACCAAGGAAAAGAAAATCAACTAGAAAATTCCCTTGAAGGAATCCCAACGGACAAAAAGTTGGAGGATGACGCATTCATCACAGATCAAAACTCCACTGACGAGGAAACGCCTTCTATAATCGAAGCTGAAATTCGAATAGAGGAAAAGGATGAAGAATCAAATCCCACACCATGTCCACCATTGGACATGGAACGAATGGAACGAAACCGGGAAAAATTCTACGAGTATGTGGAGAAAATCTCGGAAAGGGATGAGGAAATATTCCAGGAACCCCTAGAGCCACTTCTAGACCAGCTGCTACAACTCTACAAAATGAGAAGAACCACTCTGGGTCCAGAATTTAAAGAAAAATTGAATGAATCCTGTCAAGAATTCGAGAAGAAGATGGCCGAGTTGCAAAACCAGTCCAAAACCCTAATCAACTCAACCGACGAAATCTCAGAATTGACGAGCTCCACCGACCAAAATCCCGAAAAAACAGAGAAGGAAGAAACACCTCAATCCAGACATTCTGTGATATTGCAGCCAAAGGTCACACGAGAATCCTTAATGCCGACACCAGAAGCTATACAGTCACCCATCGCAGGATATTCTCCGAAAAAGAAAAATTCTTCAACAGACCTAACCCCAAGAGAACTGTTCCCACACACCGAAGAAATCCATCCATCAACGCACTCCAGAGAAGCGGAAATTCCCCAAGCAAATGAAATTGCACAACCGCCATCAGCACAGCTACCGGGGGTGTCTTTGAATCCATACCCCAAATTCTTCACGCCTGACCTTCCCACGAGCGAAGAGCATGGTTCCATACAGACCCAACAAGAAATATCTCAAAACAAACCAAATTAGGAAACTATGGACGACAAGATCATTATACCGCAAAGTGACTACCAGCCTGCGAGCAACATCAAAGAAACCCGAGATGGACTAACATTTACCAGGGGAAACATTGCTCATTTCCTCGCAGCAGATGGAGAGATCAAAAAGCAAAACACCAAACTTTTAAGGGACCTCAATCTGATAGACCTGGAGGAAATACGTAAGTTCAATCCAAAACTAGGTCAAGTCATCGTCAGGAAGTGCGGAAAATTCCGAACATTTACCCTCATTGCAAAGCAATGGCACTTCGAAAAAGTAAACAACCGGATACTAAAACTCTGCCTGAAAAATTTCAAAACCGCCATGGAAAAATACAAAATCACTGAAATAAAATTGGCATCCCAGGGTGATGAAATAGATATCGATATCAGAATCCGAAACTTCCTGGACAAAGAATTTCAATTCCACCCAGCCACTGTAACCCTGTGCCATGGGGGAATCCGGATGCCTCCAGCAGCCCTAAGACCAGAAATCATTAAGGAATGCCATGCAAGTCTTCCCGGAGGACACAAAGGGATTGTGAAAACCTTCAACCGAGTAAGAGAAAGGTTCTACTGGCCCGGGATGAAACAGGAAATAGAGAGATTCATCAAACTCTGCCGAACCTGTCAACTAGAAAAGATTCGAAGGGTGAAATTCCGACGGCCCATGCTCATCACCGAAACACCTAGGGAATGCTTCTAGAGAATCTCTATCGATACCGTAAGCCCCCTCCCAGCTTCACGTATGGGTCACTGCCATATCCTGACAAAACAGGATAACTTTTCCAAGCATCCCACCGCTGTACCACTTAAGGATATCAAGGCTCACACTATCGCTCATGCACTAGCAACCAAGTATGTAGCCCTGTAGGGATGCCCCAAGATAATCCTCTCAGATAAAGGGACCAGCTTCCTCAGCAAATTGTTCTATCAACTGGGAAAGGTCCTGAGATTCAACAATATAACGACATCTGCATACAGACCTCAGTCAAATGGAGCCGTTGAAAGAAGTCATCACGTACTAGCCGAATATCTGAAGACCTTTACCGACGAATTCACCGACCGGGACGAGCTACTCCCCTTCGCCATGCTATCGTACAACACCACGGTACATAGCTCAACAAATTTCACACCATTCGAAGTCCTGTACGGAAAAAGGGCAGCTCTCCCCTCCAACGTTACCGACGAAGATGAGTCAATCTATACCTACAACGATTACATGGTAGAACTAATTAACAAATTGGAGAAAATTCACCATCTCGCCTTCGACCAACTGGAAAAGGCCAAACTACATTCCAAAAGCCTTTACGACCGAGACCAATAGACTTCAAAATAGGGCAATTTATCTACGTCGAGAAGGAACCCAAGATCGGAATATTGGATCAGGCCTACACTGGACCCTAGAAGATCGTCAACATCACAGAAATAGAAAACGTGTACCTAGAAAGTGAAGACGGACATCACTTCATGAAACACCCAAATAAGGTGAAACCCTGCGCAGAATGAGTCGATACCGATTCCAGTGCTGCCAAACAAACCATCCCGACCCTACAAACCACCAAAAGCAAAACCATTCCAGAGACATGAGTACCGACGGATCAGGTCGCACGCCAGTTTACGTCGATGGCTCCTGCTCTTTCAATGGCTCAATCGATGCCAAAGCAGGAATAGGAGTGTGGTTTGCGGACAACCACCCCCTCAACACCTATAAAACTCTGCAAGGTACACGGGCCACCAATATCACCGCCGAAACTGCGGCCGCCATCGAAGCATGTCAAATATGTATTCGCCACGACATTTCAAGAATAAGAATAATCACCGATTCCAAATACCTCACCAGCTGCATGAGTGAACACATAAAGAAATGGAAATGAAATGGCTGGCTAAATGCTAAATCCAAACCCGTCGTAAATCAAACACTCCTGAAACAGCTTGATGAACTCACCCAAAAAATCGACGTCCAATTTGAATATATCCCAGGACACCAGGGAATATACGGGAACGAAAAAGCGGACGAACTAGCAAAAATAGGTTCAGAAAAAATACCCACCGAACCTAACTAGACCAAAGCCGATACCTGCCAGAAAAAAAAAATGAAGCACACCAAACTCAAACAAAAATTCTCCAACTTATAGAACACAATACCATGAGAGCTATCATCATCCTATGGACCACCGTCTGGGTAACCAAGGCCTAAACAGATTTAACACCTGATCAAATTTATCAACACCAAACTATAGACCACAACCCCGGACGCTATTATGAGGAAATCGACCAAATCAGAACAATCAATAAAAAATGGCGACTGATGCATACAGTAGACATGCACAACCTCCTAGGACAACCACTGCCCGGGATGCAAACAATAGAAAAATATCAAACCGAATGCAACAAACACCAGGGCAAGCAGATCTGCGATAAAGTACTAGGCATACCCATCATGGAACAGTTCAATACGACACTCCAAACAATACAGAAATATCTGAAAAGAATCTGGATAAGTCCAGAACAGAACCCCAAAAGACGATATAGCAGATCCCCTTTACTAGGATTTGTAGGCACCATATCAAGATCCCTCTTCGGCACCATGGACTACAATGATCAGGAACACATCACCAAAGAAATTGATAGACTCTATCAAGACCAACAACAAATGACCAATTTAATCGGAAATTCGACTCACATCATCCAAGCCGAAATCAACGCCATGAAGAAGGAACACGAACTGAACTACGAGAAAATTAGAAAGGCTACAGACAGAATAAACCTCATAGCCTCCAACACCAACCTACTGTCTGACAAGCTGACCCAAGTAGAATACATCGCTAGCCTCGACGAAACAGCTAGAGAAATACAACATGCCGCCGGAAAGTATCTAGAAACGGCCCACAGCATCCTCCATGCCATAGAAGACGCAAAACACGGAAAACTAAACCCCATCCTAATAAATAACCAAAAATTGGACAAGGCCATAGAGGAAATTGGAAAAGTCATCACCGACAGCATCTTTCCAACATCTCCGGAAAAGACCGATTTGACCATCCGAAGCCAAATCAATGACATGCCCACCGGTTTTAACAACAGCTCCTTCCTCATAATCCTCGACATCCCACTACTAAGCAGAGATCTAACGGAACTCTACAAAATAATCCCCTGCAAAATTCCGCGGAGAATCCACGGGAACAGAACACACAGCATACGTAGAACCACAAAACGAATACATCGCAACCTCAAAATTCATCAACAAATACAGCCAAATGAACCGAGAATACCTGCAAACCTGGATTCCACTGGAGAACTGTCTAGCTTGCCCCAGAAACCTCCCCCTGAGGAAATCCAATGAAAAAAATAGCTGCTAATACCGCCTACTAACAAAAACCGACCCCCAAGTCGACTCCACCATCTATCAGAACTGCAACATCAGAGTCATCAACAATCAAGACACACAATGGACCAAATTAACCAACACCGACGGATGGCTCTATGCCACCACACAACCAGAGACACTAGAAATAACTGGCACAAACCAGCAAGTAACCAGCCTAACAATAAACGGCACAGGAATAATCCACCTAAATCCAAATTGCAGGGCAGAAACCACCAGAGCCGTCATCGAAGGTGCAGGACTAATCAAGACCCAACTTCCCATGATATTGGGGTTACCTAAAACAATAAATATCTCAGCAATGGCATCAATACTAAATGAAAAACCAAAACCCATATATCCATTGAGCCAAATAAAACAACATATCTTATCCACACCAGATGAAAACGAGGAATTCGACGAATCACACCTTAGACGAGGCTGAAGAAATAGGTCTCCACCACCAAGAAGAATATCACCACAGAATCCTCACTGCAACAAATGGCATCATTACCGCCATCATCTCCAAATCCATGGTCGCAGCCAGCATCTGCGCATACAGGCAAGGGCTGTCCATCATAAGCATTCTGTCTTGCTTCTCCCGCTGCCAGAAGTCCAAGAAGAAGCAAAGAAAATTCCAACGAAGAGTCGAAATCGGAGCCCCAGAAATCCAAAAGTTAGATGGAACCTCAGTAGCAATAACTATGGCCGGAATGCCCAGCTACCCAGTACCAACTCCAGCGCCGAAAAAGAAAGGGAAGACCAAGCCCAAACACGCCACCACAATCCCCAAACAGGACACTCCATCCGCCGTGGTCATCAACTATATCTAAAAATAAAAAGGTCAGACACGTATCAATAAACTAGCTTTATTAGACAGATACAGAGGAGTCAGACGTCAACCAAATAACGGGCCCTGGCCAACCGCCAGAATAACCCCTAGAACCCGCGGGGAGACATCCTCCAAAAACCCTAGGTCCTCTCTCCTCTCCACCGCCGCCAAAAACCCCTTGAAAATCAGGAGTTGCCTCCATAACCTCTTTGTCTAGAAAAAAAACACTTAAGCTAACAATAAACACAATACAAAATCAATCAAAACCACCTACCGTGGTCAGCCGATAACAGGGCCCCAGGAAAGCAATAAAATCTAAAACCGCCTTCAGGAAACGATCCGCCGGGATCACCCCCCCCCCCCCCCCACAAACTTCAGATACCGCCGACAGCAGTGTCCGAAACCGGTCGCCTTCTAGATCCTCCCTCACCTCTACCCTCCTCCAGAACCTCCTTGACTGAACCTGGGGCCATCTAAAAAAAAAAAAAAATTAAATAAACAAACGTACGCATACGTAACAACCAATATATATGTGCACACATATATACATAACAAGTAAAGGCAAACATCGACAAAAATAATAATAATAATAATAATAATAATAATAATAATAATAATAATAATAA
>NW_021680528.1:293193-343961 GCF_001412515.2 Diachasma alloeum | reverse complement strand
CCCCGTGCATGACTACGAGGAACCATACCGAGTTAATCCTCCACTCCTCTCGGTGCGAATGCCGCACAAAGAGGAATGGAGAAGAATACATCTCCGATGCATAAGAGCGTGGAGGGTTTCAATCGGCTGTTCCTCTTTGTGCGACATTCGCACGGGCACCAGCCTCTCAACACACACATGCCCCCCCCCAAACCACCGTGGGAAATATGAAATTAAAATGAATACAAAAAAAAAGAGAAAACCGCGAGAGCCTGCACACAATGCAGTGAACCCAACAAAATAAACCACTGCATATGTGCCAAAAACAAAATAGAAAATAGACAATAAAATATCCCAAAACACTTACCGTAGCAAATAAAATCCCTGGCACAAAATGAAATTACTCCAAAACACTTCACAAGTTACCGAGCGTGTGAGGGAAACTGACAGGTGAATCGGGAATACAATGTAATCCGAACTCACAAGAATGTCATCGTCAGCACCCAGCCGCTCACGGCCACCGCCCGGTGCACGATTATCCAGCTAAAATAACTCAATCGATACTACACATAAAATTTAAAACGCCAACTCCTTAAAATTGCCTCCAAAAAGCAATGGGGAACAATTTTGAGCGGGGGCTGTAATGTCCAAAAATTTTATGCTAGAAATTCAAGACTAGAATAAATTTTATGTAAGATTATAATTATAAGTTATATTATAATTTCATGTAATCAAGAACCAAATCCACAATTGTAAATTAAATTGAGTGCATTTCATCACCTGGACTCAATTAAAAATTCCAAAGACAATTCTAAAATCCTTCTCTGGACATAACAATTGATATTTAATATTTTCAGTACTGCTATTTATTAAATGACCGATTATATAGTATTTGAATTGGCATTTAAATAGAAAAGTATTAAATTTTCCCATTATTGTTCTATCGAAATTCTACCGTTCGAATTTTGTACAATTTTTTGTTTCGTTTTTTCAATTTGAGGATTCCTATAGAAAATGTGTCAATACAAAAAGTTTTATAGAAAGATGAAGTTCTACTGATTTTTCCTATAAAAAACGGTCTATTGAACATTTTCTTTATTTCGCAGCGCATTTTTTAAAATAAAATCAGTCAAAAATCAATAGAATTTTCAATAGAATTTTCTATAGTTTCGTTAGATTTTACTATGAAATTTTTTCATTATGTATTATATCTATTTTCAAGAGACGGTTAGTGGGATTGACACGTGGGATTCTCCCACCTCATATCAGTCACGAATCTGATTTACCAGTGACAATCCTTCCGATCAATTCACTGAGAGTTTACTGTAATATCACCACTGGAGTATACATAACTGAAAAACGAGTACCTACTGTGCATGAATTCTTTTCGACTGTTCCACTGGGATATAAGATTATTGAAGTGCCATTGAACATCACTTATCTTCTGATCGCCATTCAGGTAATAGGTCATCTCCAAGTGAAAATTGTTGACCAAGAAAGTAAATTAGTTATTTTCAGAGGAGAGGTTATACCAATAAGATTACACAACAAGGCCTAATATAGGTACTGTTTTCAATAAGACGACTGGAGCTTCTTATAAAAGCAAATCACCATTAGCAATTCCGAGCAGTCATTGACGACATCTCAAAGCGGAACCTAAAATTTCTCAAGAGCTTGGGTCTGCAACTCCAAAGGAAAAGAAAAAAAAAGAAGAGAGCGAAAAGGAGAATCCATAGATTCCTCTGTTATTGCATCATCATCTACCATCATAAGCCATGGAAGAGATCCTGGAAATTCAATAAACCATAGAAGAGATCCTGAAATTCATCGTCTTGGATGAATCTGTCGCCCACTATGAGATTCATGTACATCAGCCGTTCGCATCGGCGATTTTCAATAACAATGATGAAATTCGCATTGCCGTGCAGCATTAAGACTTATATTTATTGCCGAGTATATGTTCACTGCATATACACGAACGCTTGACTAACGCTGATCACAACTGTTACGCACACAAGATCGGTGAATTGTGCCATTCTCCACTTATTCGAGGAAATTCGCTATGAATTGAATGCCATTGTGATTGATAGGATCAAAAATGTTGATATTACAACGCTAATGAAGAATTATGGCTCACAAACTCCGAGTCAAGCTGCTCTTCTAGAAAACGCAGGTCGGATTTTTGAATATGACGAATTAACCATTATCGATGCTAATGGCTATTTTGACATCTCGGCACCATTGAGTCTGTTGTTGGGTTGTGCTGAGGATTATGGAAGGATCATTGTGAATGCGAAACATGAATTCATTCTAACACGAGGAAACACCGATTTGAATGATCCAAGCACCATCAAAGCGAGTTGCTGCAGAGGTAGAAATTGAACGATGAATTGAGGTCCATTTACTTCACCCATTGTTGACAAAATCAGCGTCCATGTGCAACACTGGAGTGGAGCTGTCTCCAGAGGTTGGGATTTTTACCACCGTTATATAAGCGATATGTTGACGACATTATTATGGCGGTCCCTGAGGATGAGGTGCAACATGTGGTTGCTGTGTTCAATAGCCACCATAAGAGGTTTAGGTTCACTCGTGAAATAGAGGTCAACAACGAAATATTGTTCCTGGATGTGCTGCTCATACATCAGGGCAATACTATCATCACAAATTGGTATCGCAAACCACCTTGAAGCGGCTGTTTTCTCAATTATTTTTCGCAATATCCTGTCTTTGAGATGAGAGGGACATTATTTATATTAGTAGCCAGAGGATGGCGAATGGGTGAACACAAATATCTGAATGGAGTTGATCATTTGGAGTTGATCAGGACAACTTCGCTAATGAATAACTATGCCGAATCTTTCATCTCTTACTGGATGGATTGGAGCATTATCCTAGCGTGAGGTGAATGTGTAGGTCGTAGGAGAGTTGATGATATAGAGGAGGGTATATCCGGCGGAGGTCATATCCGGTGGGTTTGAGTCAGAGCTTGGTGAGGCTGTCAAAGAAATTAAATTTTTTGCTGATATCTAGTAACAACAATAAAAGTGGGGGTCTGCTGGGGACATGAAAAGATCCAGGTGATACTTTGGATGTAGTGAATTCGATATACTGCATCCTATGTCACGACTGCGAGAGGGTGTATGTAGGTCAGGCAAAGAGGTCTCTTAAGGTTAGATTGAAGGAACGTCGATGCAACATTTGTCTGTCACCATCAAAGCATACAGCTCTGACGAAACATGTCTGGGGTGAGGATTCTGTGATCGATTACGGAAAAGTTAAGAACTTGGGACGAGAAGAACATCGCAAGAGGGGAACCCTGCTGGAGGTGATTCAGATAAAAAAATATTAATAGTGTCAATTTCAGGATAGAAGACGGTATGAGTGGGGTTGATAGTCATCTCATCACAGCTGTTTGAATTTTCGGGTTTTGAATGTTGACCGGGTTTCATTGAGTCCTGGGGTACTTTTATTCTCCTAGGGAGTGACTAGGGAGGTTTAGATTGATGGGGGGTAGACAGTGTGACGTGAATGGTTGACATTATTACTAGGATTGTTTACACAGCATTTTGTTGTCGAGTTGTGCTTATTAATCTGAAAAATCCTTATTTGTGCTTTATTTTTGTATCGGTGTTAATTGTGCAACAGTCGATGGTTGAGTCGTCGGCACGTTATTTTTTTCACGGGGTTTTTATGTTGTGGACAGCGTTTCCAACGATATTTTACTTCATGATGTTTCACTTTTAATTTGTGAGTTATGACTTGCATAGCTATTTTTTGTATTTAACATGTACTGAGAGGGTGTTGAAATTAAAAATGAGGTTTGTTATGCAGGAAATAAATAAAGATTGAGTTGTTTTCCTGGAGATGATCTCCATTGCAGATAGAAACTTTCACAAGCAATATTTGATCATTGTTTTTTTTACTGACCACTGCCAGGCCAACTAATATAATTTCACAATTATGAACTAGTTTGACTAAATAAACACTTTCATTTCTAACAATTGCTCCACCGAATACCAGTATCGATCCATTTTCAAGAGAATTATCTCCAGCTTAAAAGAACCCGGGAACTGATTCGTAACACCTTCAAGAGTTTGATATTGGTAACAATATCTATAATTGCCACGAGTTTTTTCAACCTAGTCAGTTGAAAAACTGTTTATTCATGCTATGAGTTGAAAAGTTGAAAAAGAATGAGATTCTTCTTCTCTACAATTCATATGAATAATTTAAATATAAAACAAAAATCTTGAGGATTTCTTGTTTGTGGGCATACTTAATGACTCGAGCCGTAAGTGTAGATATACTTTTGAAGAACACGATATGTCTAAAAAGTGGGGGATTCATGCAATTGTGCAATGATGACGTTCACTCTATACATATTTTATGCATACCTTATTAGCTATAGGATGATGTTCGCAGGGCTTATGTGTAAAACCGGCAAAGTGATGGAGATTGTTCAGTATTTCCCAGATGTCGAATGAAAACTTAATTACTTGTCATGTCTAATTTCATCAATTTATAAGTGACGTGGCAGTTTGGTTTTTTTGACAGAATAAGAAATATCACTAAATGATAAAGTTTCATAAAATTGTTCAACTAACGAAATAGTACATTATGTCATGACGGCGATAGCGTTAGTTCGTGAGTCGTGTAAAATTTGCAGCACGAGGCGTGGTAAGTCGGAGACGAGGCTCGCAAACTTTACACGACTCACGTGCTCAACGCTATCGCCCGAATTACATATGCTATTTTTCGTCACGAAGGCCCGATGAGGGGGGGGGTGGGAGAGGGTGCGGTAGGGGGTCCAGGGGGGTGTGGTCGCCCGTTTGGGGGGGTTGGGGGGGGCTAGGCCCCGCCACTGAAAAAATGAAGAAAAACAGAAAAAAATATTAAACAACTGAAATCGTTATGACTTCATATAAAAATTAATAGCTAGTAAATTCTGTTGGAATACCCAAAAGCATGGGGTGGGTGATGAAAATTTTACACTTGCAAAAAAAAATTATATCGAAATTAAAAAATAAGAAGAGATATCAAGGACAAGGAATGATACGGTTTTCCTTCAGAAAATTCTGAAAATTGTGATATGCTCGATCATAAATTGGTTTTGATGCTGATGGTATGAGGATAGATTGAGCCTTCCTAGTATGATCCAGAACACCTTGGGGAATGGTCCATTCGTCAGCACCAGACTCATTGAGACAGTTTGCATTCACTGACATGCTGGATGTTGAGCTCTCAATGTCCGCATCACTAAACGTCATGAGACAGTACTCTCTGATCGCATATCGCATATCGCACTATCTGGGACAATAAAATTCTCCATTTTATTGAATTTTTCTCGAATTTAGTCACAATTTTCTCCTGAACAGTCATCCGATGTTCAACGACGCACAACAACAATGTGAAGACTGCTACTTTTATTACCGGCGGGTTAGGTTACAGAGAAGGCCGCTAAGGGTGCTGTAAATCTCACTAGACTATACACATTTTCCTGAACACAAAGCGCACGCCCAAGTGACGATTCGATCAGCTCACTTCACGTCGCGCTTTATCGGTCCTTGGAGTGGTAAGTGAGACTTACCATACCTGGTCCTCGTCTTACCATCCTTGGAACACCGATTCTAGAACTATGGTCTAAACGCCATTTACCCCCTCCCAACGGAGTCCCGGTAACCTCCGTTTATCGGGCCTCAGTGACGAAAAATGTCTTTTCCGATTACTCTAACCACTTATTTTTCGGTCTTTTTGATCTTAATAGATAAAGAGCCTGCAGTCAATAACATCATGTGATCAGGAGATACGAAAGACGAATATAGATAGGATGAAAGGAACCTGGAGTGACATAATGCAGCTGTGTAATAAAAAATACTTGAAGCCTTTTTTGATAATTAATTTTCTGCAGTTAGGCAGTTTATTGGGGTATGTAATATAACCATTCTGCATATAGTGTCATATGGTGATCAAATTACTTTCAGTTACATATAAATATAATTAGAAAAGTTCCAAAATTTAGTTAGTGTCAATGTCAAAAACCAAAAAAAAAATTGTATAGTTTCTCAGAAAAAAATTGCGAGGAACTATTTCAATGCATTGTTGTGGAAAAATGCACGAGTACTTATTTATGGACAGCTCTTTCTGGGAAATTGAAAAAAGTGCAGAAATAAGGAACAGCGCCAAATTCATGAAGTTGAACTTATTATTTTAAAAAACGAGAGAACATTTCATAATATCTAGACACAATTTCACCTTTTTTTTACAGTTGACTGTATTGTTGCTTCAGTTTTATAAGTTTAAACTCATCAATGCCAACTCAATATTGTCTATTCCTATGAGTTACGGGGTGGGTACGACCATAAAAAGTGTGGTTATCCACACAAAGTCAATAAAAAAGTCTCAATACGAAAGGTTCTTTAAAAAAAATGTTCAGAAAATTGTCAGGACCAATGTACTTGGCGCGCTTTTTGATCTTAATGCGGATCTTTACTTAGGAGTCTATTGTTTGACATCAACTTTGGGACTCAGAAATTGCTTTGAAGCATACTACACCTTGTTAGGTATTCAAATCTTTTGATAGTCAATTGTGTCATTGTGTTGGCTGGAATTGTTGGATAGTTTTAGTTAAAGCCTCGAGCTTAATCTGTTCTATTTTCAAATATTCTCATTTTTATGAGTAGAAATTGAATTAATTACGGCAGTGATCGCTACGTAGTTACCGGCATTCGCGGCCTAAGAGCATGGAGAAGATTCATTCGACCATGGTGTCAACATAAAGCGCCAACTCTCCGTAATGAGTCTTTCAAAAAACGGCGCCAAGTACGTTGGTCCTAATCATTTTCTGAACAATGTTTTTCCAAGGACCACTCGTATTGACACTTTTTCATTGACTTTGTGTGGATAAGCACACTTTGTATGGTCGTACCCACCCCGTAACTGATAGGCAGGGACAGAAAAAAGGCTCAACTAAAAGTGTAAGGGGATCCGTAGCTGAAACAAAAGCTAGTGTGTTTTACAAAAGCTAGTGTGTAGTTGGTTCTAACTAAATGTTCATATTTTGCGATTTTCGAATAGAATATTGTATTTAACGGTTAGAATGCATTGAAACCGGTGTATAATTGAGGAAATGCAAGGATAGGAATGCTAAGAATTGAGTTGCGTATGGAAAAATTGAAACTTGAATTACGTTTAAAGAATAATTTTCAGTGGTTAATATCAAAGGCGGAAATTACGCCTAATATTGCGGTACATTACATTACGATTTCAGGTAATGTAATGTACCTTTGCAAGATGGATAAACAGGGAGAGAGATGGTCCAACACACAAACAGGCAAACAGACGGACAGACGAACAGAGAAGCAAATAAAGAAGCTGGCGGACAAACAGATAAATGGATGGGCATGCGGACAGATGGACGGGCAGACAGACAGATGGACGTACAGGAAGACCGACATGCACGGATGGACAGACAGCCAGATAGACGGACAAGCAAATTGATAGATACATGGATGGGCAGACCGAAAGATAGACGTACAGACTGACAGGCAGGCCACAAGCGAGAAAATAGACAGATAGACGGGTGTACAGACAGATAGATTAACACATACATGGATGGACGGACAGGCGTTCTATCCATTGACATTGATTGAAAGTGAATTTATATCTTAGTTTTTATCATTTTGAAATTTGTCACAAATCCGACGTCCCACGATGGTTGAAAGAAACGACTCTGATTTCATGGAATGATATATTGTAATGGAACATTACACATTGAACATGAAAATGTCCAAGTCCCGAGAGGTTACATAACGATGACCTCATGATGACGTCATCGCACATCACGCCACCACATACGTCACAACCCCCCACCACTAACCAACGGGTATATAAGCCCGCAGCCGGACCCTCAGAGATCCATTCCTTGCGAAGCGATCTAACGGAGAAGATCCTACCGTATCACGCATTCCCCCTGTAGCGCCTCTCTACATCCACACACACTCACGCGCTGGCCAGCGAGCAAGAGATGATCGACGGCTGAACGACAACCATCAGGCTATCTCTCTCGCTCCAATGCTGTCACGCGTATATTTCGGATTCGTATTCCATTTACGAATTTCTACCTGAGAATTGAGGCGAGCGACATCTGTCTCAACTCACCAGTCGTACACTGACCTCCTAGTGGATCACAATATCTCTTACTTTTCTTTACTTTTGTATGTATATTTAAACGTCTCATTAAACTGTGATTTGTCTAACTGAATCACGTGTGTTAGTGAATCGTTACATCCCTCAACAACCTCGATTCCTACACCCCAATAGTGGAAAACACCCGCGGAATCCTCTCGTTGCCCTAAAATCTCCAACGGACAAACTCAACAACTTAGAGTCAGCGAGGCTTATCTTGCAGAAAAACTTCACTCATTCACATGCCTGTTCCAACGATACTTTGTATCTGAGTGAACCCTGGGCCCCTGCAAGTGAGCAATCTCCTCTAACTGATTGTGAATCTGTCCCAACGACACTTATTCTCAACGTAGACTCTGGTCCTCTATAATCAGTTATCCAAGCAATCCATCTCCTTAACAAAAGACTTGCAAGCCCGTTCCAACGATATTTAGTATCCGAGTGAACACAGGGCCGCTGGCAGTCGTCCTTTGACTACGTAACGGTTTGTACGTTTGTCCCAACGGCATTTACAAGGAACACTACGCAGGTGTCCCCATCCGATTTCGATGAAATTTAAATATGTTATAGGGGACCCAAAACTAAGGGACACCTATTTTTTTTTTAGTTGCCCATATTGGGTTTTAGGGGGTGAAAGTGCTGTCTGAAGTTGACCACCTCTCGGAGTCATTTTTCGATTGCACACATAAAAAAGCTTTTTGAACAACTCTTTCGCAGTGTATCATGAAGGTCACAAGAAATGATGAAAATACGAATTAGAACAGTCTCCAGGGGGTGAAATATGAAGGGTAAGCTACCCTTGTGAAAATTCATTTTTCTCATAGAAAAAGAAATTTTGATGGAAATCCCATGGGTAAATTCCATTTGAAAAAGTAGAAAAAAATACAGAATACCTGTTTTGTTTTTTTCTGAATCGAAATTTAAAAATAAAAAAAAAGATTTTTCGTGAATTGCGAAATTTCAAACTTTTTCCTGTACAAAATGAAGCTTACGGCTAATGATGAGGGAAACCATTGGGACAGGATCCAGGAGTAATGTCGGGGAGGTTAACTACCCTGTGGGGGGGGGGTGGAGAATTTTTTAAATAAGGGAGAAAAAATATAGATGAGAATTTTACGAAACACATTTCGTTCGAAAGCATGAGACAATTCAAAGCACATCCTGCGATTCTTTTCCCCAAATTAATTGAAAGTAAAATACTTTTCTTTTTATTATTATATACAAGTCTTCGATTTTTTGGTACATAAAAAAGATGAGTGATGAGTCTCTGGAAGTAACACTTGGAGGCTAAATAACCTTTCTGGGAGTTACTTTTAATTATATTAGTAAACAGAATTCATTTGAAAGAGTAAAGAATGATAAGAAATATTGAAATTTGAACTCATGAAAATGTCCATTGCTAGTTTTATATGGATTACAACCTTTTGATTATCCGTCTACTTGTATCACAGTACCATAGTCCGAACTAAATGGTAAAGATTGAATGAAGATCCGATATGGAAAGGAAACAATGATGGTAGTAATCTCCAAATGATGGAATTCAGAATATACATTGATATTATTATAGAAGCTCAGACCATTTATTGCTTCTAGTATTATGTTCTCAATCAGCATACTTTCTGTTGGGATCAATCTACAGTATAGATAGTATTAGGGGACGTAATGCGTACAAAAATGATATTCTTAAAAAAAATGCAACAAACAAAGCGATTTTTTGCACCATGAGCATCTGAAGACTGCAATATTGGAACAGCCTTCAATATCACAGTGCGGATGAGATAATTGCCTGAATGCAAAATCGACAGGATTTTCGAATTCATCTGGTTTTTTAGAAATGTAACCACTCTGAAACCAAGAATAACGAAATAAATTTTGATACCTTGGTGATGATAATTGATTATGGACTAAAGACTGTAACTTTATGATATTGTTCCGCAAATGTAAATTAATATCATAGTCCATTAGGACGACACTATCCGAAAAATGACGAACATAATTCTTCCATATCCTAAAACCATATACGTCAAGGGGTTGAATTTTTCCAGTCCCCTTTGGTATTAACATAGTTAATAATTCTTTATCCGGAGGAGTAATTTATTTCACGACTTGAGGACAGCGTCCGCTCCAGGAATCGATTAACAGTAGACTTCTAGGACCGACGTTTGGGAAAAGACTTCTTTCAACCAGGTTTTGAAATCCTCTGAAAAATCAAGTACTAGATGATAATCCTAATTATTGTTTAGAACATATCATGTCTGTTAGGTCTTAAATATTGTCATACGTGACGAGAGTTTTCCCGATTCTAAAGCGGTGATGAACACATTCGCAGGTTTGAAGAGATTTTACTCCACTATTGGACCGAAAGTTCCAGTAGGTTCATTCAAAACCAGGAAGAGAGGTGAAAGTAATTTTCCATCAGCAGGAATCAGAGGTTGTACTGTATAACTATGTGTCGTTGAAGTTATCGATTGTACGACGCACGCGACTTGTTTAGTACCTTCTTCAGCTAACATTCGTCCTGAATTAATTTCCAATTGGTAACCACTTTGATCAGTATTATAAATGTTTTCTGGGCCATATGTATCCCAATAAGACCGAACTTTCAGGAGGAATTCGTCCGCTTCTTTTTGTAACTCTTCCCGAGTCTTTAATGTTTTTCTGGTGATGAATTTGTCAATCATCCGGGATGTTATGCGGTGTGCTCATTTGAAATAATGCAACCACCTGGAAGAAGCTGTAAAACGAACGTCTTCGAAGCCGATTTCCTTCCGGGCTGGCAGGGCCCACCTTCAGAGGTCAGTATCGTGGACGATCAAACCTGCGTCGATAGCATTCTTCATATTCTTTAATGTGTACTCCGAAATGCGTTTCAACTTCTCCATGTATGTCCCTCCTTTATTGATTTGATTCGCCCAGAGTCGTAACTATCTACGCGATTCCACCTTCCTGAATCGATGGGAAACAGTTTCTATAGAGAGATTTTTCTTCTTTTTTCCACTTCTCCAGAAGTCAAAGGCATTCGTTTTATATTCGAAATCTACAGGTTCCTCATCCTCCGAACAACTGTCAGGTGATTCTTCTATATGTGGTTGAAATTCTTTATCCTCAACCGATATCATTTCGATATCTTTATAAGGCTCTTGAAAATACAGGGATGTTTCTTCGACCATTTCAACTCCATTATATTCCTCCATTGATTGAATCAATATCCTTTCGAACGTGTCTGCTAATGCACGTTCCTCGTTGTTCATGGGTGTTTCAGCAAGATTGAGAACTTCAAATGTTGCCATTCGAAGTCAGATAACGTTGATTGGATTAACTTTTATGGTAGAACAAGTATAGATCAGGTCACTCACCGAAAAACTACTTTTCTCTTCGATGTATGTTCATAGACTGATTGTAATTCACAGGAGGGATGGAAATGAAGATAACAAATGAGCCATTTGCATCAATATGTTTACAACTCCCGAATATTCTTCAGTTGTGCTTCTGCATTATAAAACCGAATGGTATTGTTATATGTCGCCATTTACCTACCATTGAAAACGATTAAAATTCTAATTTGCGGAAAAAATCTTAAATATTTGCTTTAAATTGTCTCATGCTTTCGATCGAAATGTGTTTCGTAAAATTCTCATCGATATTTTTTCTCCCTTATTAAAAAAAATCCCCCCCCCCCCCTCCCAAGGGTAGTTAACCTCCACGACACCACTCCTGGATCCTGTCCCAATGGTTTTCCTCATCATTAGCAGTAAGCTTCGTTTTGTACAGGAAAAAGTTTGAAATTTCGCAATTCACGAGAAATCTATTTTCTTACGTTTTAAATTTTGATTTAAAAAAAAACTAAAACAGGTATTTTGTATTTGTTTCTACTTTTTCAAATAGAATTTATCCCATCGGATTTCCATCAAGTTTTTTTTCTATGAGAAAAATGAATTTTCACAAGGGTAGTTTACCCTCCATATTTCACCCCCCGGAGACGGTTCTAATTCGCATTTTCATCATTCCTTATGACCTTCATGATACACTGCGAAAGAGTTATTCAAAACCTTCCTTATGTGTGCAATCGAAAAAGGACCCCGAGAGGTGGTCAACTTCAGATCGCACTTTCACCCCCTAAAACCCAATATGGGCAGCTAAAAAAAATACGTGTCGCTTAGTTTCGAGTCCTCTACAACATATATGAGTTTCATCGAAATCGGAGGGGGACACCTGCGTAGTGTTCCTTGTTAGGGTCCGAGTTGACTCTGGACCTCTACATTCCCTACCAAGTCTTGCCTCTTAAACAACGTTACCGGACTTCCATGCCTGTTCCAATGACGCTTTTAAGTCTGAGTGAACCCTGGGCCTCGGAGAACTCTGCCTTTATTCCTTGAGGAAATTCCTCCCTCGTGAAAGTCACGTTGTATGCCTGTCCCAACGACACTTCGTACCTTCCCCATTCAATAACTAAAACGACACAACAACACCAATCCACCACACGGACAATACATAAATGTCATTCATCCCTATCCTGCACTAACGGACTCCTCAAGGATCGTCTTACAAGGAATACTAGGGAGGTGTTCCCCTCCGATTTCGATGAAACTCATATATGTTGTAGAGGACTCGAAACTAAGCGACACGTATTTTTTTTTATCGGCGGATACGCAGTTTTAAGGGGGAAAACCATGGTCAGAAGGTGACCACTTTTGAGGGTGATTTTCAATTCCACCTATAAGAAGGGAATTTTGTTAAATGTTCATTATGGGAATAAATAGCTCGTGAGGAATTATGAAAACTACAATTGATAGTTCCTCCGGGGGTTGATATTTGGGGGGTAAACTTCCCCTGTAAAGACTTCATTTTTCAAAAAAAAAACTATGATTCAGAATTTTATGAAACCCACTGCGTTGGATGGAACATGGAAAAATGGGGAATACCTGTTTTTGGTTTTTCCCCAGAACTGGAGTTTTCTAGGGTGAAAAAAATAATTTCCCGGCAACATCATCCACCAAGGTGGTGGGGTTATTTATTCAATTTATCCAACTGATGAACAGCTGGGGAGGAATTATGGAAATCACAATCACTACTCACTCTGAGGTTTCAAATTTGGGGGTTAACGACCCTCATGAAAATTGTGGCTTTCAGAAAAAAAAAATATTGTTCAAATTTGCATAAAACCAATAGTATTCGAAAAAAATATGAATGAATGCAGCTAGGGGCCGGATAGCCCTGTAGGAAGAGCACCCGATGCAAAAAAAATGCGGAAACTGGTTTATCATTTTTTTGCCCGAAACTGGAATTTTCAGAGGCGCAAGATNAGCTGGGGAGGAATTATGGAAATCACAATCACTACTCACTCTGAGGGTTCAAATTTGGGGGTTAACGACCCTCATGAAAATTGTGGCTTTCAGAAAAAAAAAATATTGTTCAAATTTGCATAAAACCAATAGTATTCGAAAAAAATATGAATGAATGCAGCTAGGGGCCGGATAGCCCTGTAGGAAGAGCACCCGATGCAAAAAAAATGCGGAAACTGGTTTATCATTTTTTTGCCCGAAACTGGAATTTTCAGAGGCGCAAGATTGATTTTGTCGAAAACTATGAATTATTCAAAATATATATATGTATATATAGTTTATTAGGGAACATAATTAGTACAGAAATGATATTCATCAAAAAAATGGTGCATGCAGAGAGACTTTCTGCACCACGAGCATCTAACTACCGCAACATTAGAACAACCATCAACTTCACATTTTGGATTAGAAGATTGTCCAAACGCAAAATCGACAGGATTATCAAATTCCTGTGGTTTTTTAGCGATGTAGCCACTCTGGAACCAAGCGTAACGAAATAGGTTTTGATATAGGTGATATAGGTGATGATGATTGATTATGGACTAAAGATTGCGATTTGATCACATTATTCCGCGCATGCAAATTAATATCATGGTTTAAGAAAACAACCGTATCTGAAAAATGACGGACGTAATTTTTCCAAATCCTGAAGCCGTACACTTCAAGAGGTTGAATTTTTCCGGTAGGTCCTTTGGGGATTAACATAGATAATAATTCTTTATTCCGAGGAGTTGCCTGTTCTATCACTTGAGAGCAATGTCCACTCCATGAATCTATTAACAGTAGACTTTTTGGTCCCACGTTTGGAAAGAATACTTCTTTCAGCCAAATTTGAGAGTGCTCTGGAATAGTTGCAATGGGATGAACATTACAATCAGTACAAATAAGTTTGTTACATCTTAAGCTTGAAATATCGTCTTACCAGACGTCAATTTCCCTGACTTTGAAGCCGTTATGTAAACATTAGAAGGTCTGAATAGATTCTCCTGAACCCTTGGACCAAACGTTCCGGAAGGTTCCTTGTAAACAATGAAGAGAGGTGACAATAATTTTCCATCTGCTGATATGGTGGGTTGTATGGTATAACTGTGTGTCGTTGATGTTACAGATTGTACAATGCATGAGACTTCTTTAGACCCCTCTTCCGCCAAAGTTCGCCCCGAATGCGTTTCCAATTGGAAATCACTCTGATCAGAATTATAGATGTTTTGCAAGCCATAAATCTCACAATATGGTTTGATCTGTTCCAGGAATTCGTCCGCTGTTTTTTGTAAATCTTTTTGATTTTCCATTGGTTTACGTGTGACGAATTTAGTAATCTTGCGAGATGTTATGCGATGAGCTCTTTTCAAGTAATGTAGCCACCATGCCGAGGCCTTGAAACGAATATCTTGATATCCAATATCTCGTTGAGCTTGCAGAGCCCATCTTCGTAGGTCGGCATCATGAACAATTAGCCCCGCATCGATAGCATTTTTCATATTTTTCAACGTGTACTCTGATATTCGTTTCAACTTTTCCATATAAGTTCCTCCTTTATTAACTTGATGTGCCCAACAACATAATTGCTGGACCGATTTCACTCTTTTGAATTTATTGGAAACAGTTTTTATAGACAGATTTTTCTTTGTTTTTGCACTCCTCCAGTATTCGACTGCTCCTTTTTTATAGTCATAATCTACAAGTTCGTCATCCTCTGAACAACTATCAGATGATTCTTTATGATGTGGTTGGAATTCTGTATCCTCAATTGGTATCATTTCAATGTCTTTGTATGGCTCTTGGAAATCAAGAGTTGATTCTTCAATAATTTCCACCCCATTATATTCCTCCATAGTCCGTTGCAATATGGCTGTATCTCTGGAAATAGCGTTTGTTCACATTGCAAATTTGTGGGTTTCCAATATGTCTCGAATGCAAATATTTTTTGAGAATTTGAGTAAATATGGGAAATAAAACATATCCTGAATGTTTTCATATTACAACCTTGAAAATAGCCCAGTAATGGCTTAATCAGTAATTAACTGATGAATAGTTAAAAGTTGATTTTGTACGTCTACTTAAATATCAAAATATTTTAAGAATGAGTGATTTTGAGAGGTAATGTCATATGACACTTTTTGTTGGAAATTTAACCAGCTACAAAAAAAGTCTTTTGCCATTTCCTCTCAAAGTCATTGCTCTCCGAGATAAATCGACAATTAACGAAAATATTCATTTGATTCATGACGATTCACCACTTTGCAGAGGAATTATGATGTCTTGTTATTGTCACAGGAAAGGTTTTCAAGAGGTATTGGGAATATGCCATTGGGCTTGGAAATTTAATGAAAACACTCAATTTTCAACACTAAATTCAATTTATTCATGTATTTAACACGCATTTAATAACATTAATTAATATTTTTCTAAACACTGGAATTTTCTTAAAATGGAAATGACTCATGTCAAGTTTTCTATGATTATTGTATCATTTCCTTTCCTATATCACAGTTCAATTTGATTATGTTATCTCTCTGTGAAGTAATTGATGACAGAAATAATTCTGAAACACTGGAACTAATGAGGAAACAGAAATCAGTGATTGGGTATTGAAAGATGGAAGTTGTGTGGAAGACAATCACTGCTTTCGAAGCCTGAAAATGATGAGGAAAGTAAAAATAAAATAGGTGAAAAATAAAACAATAAGAGGAAGGTGGAAACCGTCTAGAAGGGAAAATAGCGCACCGAGAGCTTCTTCTTAAAGGTTCAAATTCCATTTCTTTCCGAACAGATTTGCTAATGCCAGTGGTCTCTTCATTTTTCTCACGTCCCCCTCTGACTTTTTTCCCTCGTACCTTCTTCTTCGAATCCTTCTCGCTCAAAGGATCCAGTTCAGATTGTTCAATTCTTATTTTTCCTCGAGGCTTCTTGGTTATTGCTGTTGAAACTTTAGGAGGAAGTCTTTTAGGAATTGCCAGAGGTTCATTGTAATCAATTGAACCCATCGAGAAGTGAGAACAAGTGAGGCCTGGGGAACAATCGAAACAACTCAATGAGTTGAACCGAATACTAGCATAATTATCCCTTGTCCAGCTGTATTGATGCACTTTCATCGTGCCCACGAAAGTCTTTACTTAAGTTGGCAATGCAGAGTCCATGTCCACGATTACTTCTTTCGTGACAATATCAATGTGAACAGCTGTAACTTGGGTACGAAGGGTTGAAACGAGAGTATCGAAATCCGCAATATCTTTACCATATTTCACTACATTATCGGCTGATTTCTTCAAATATCCTCCAATCCCATCAGCTGTGCCTTTCCCATGGCCTGCCCCACTAAAATTGTATGTGATCTCATGAATTTGCCGATAGCATCCAGGGAGGTACTGTGAAATCAGATAGAACATTTTTCTATTTCGATACTGAGTAGTGGGACCATCACTTTGAAAATGGAGCCTCTTCACAGTTGGAAATTTGTGAAAATAAAAGTCGAGGATTTTCTTCAAATGCACTAATATTGCAACAGGATCATGTCTGAGACTCGGCGATAGAGTGGCGAAACCTTCTGAGAAACCTGAAGTATAAATCATGCCTTTATGAAGAGTGTATTGTTCTCTACTGGCTCCAAAATGCACCGACTGAACTTCACTGCCATATTTAATTGAGTAATTTTCACTAAAATCTGTCATCAAGAACATTTCGCCATTGTTCAATTTCTTGATCACTCCTTTGAGCACTTTGTCCTGGTGAGCAATTCGGTGTTCATGAGCCAGTAAATGTTGGAATTCATTCCTGAGCAAGTCTACTCCCTCATCAAATTTACAAATGATTTTTTTTTTTTTTGTGATGGAGAGGCTGATGGGCTTTTGAGTTTTTTCGTTGATTCGTTGCACTCTGGTGGTCTCCCACTTCATGTAATACATTTCATTCTCATTACAATTTGTGCCTGGAAGATTAATATTCATCTCTTTGTTCTGACACTGAGTGCATGTTCTGGAGAGACAGTCTTCAGATCTTTTATTACATGTTACAGCTGAGATCAGTTTCCCTGTGGAATTTTTCTTTGATAATATTCATCCGATGACAGGGTTTTAACAACAGCGTAAAATTCTCATGAACAAAACAGGCACAGGTATCTCTTTCTGTAACTTTTGGCTCAACACAGTAAGAGGGACGATGTTTAGCAAAAAAGGAGTAACTCACACGAAAAGAACCTTCAGCAATTTTTCTACAACTTTTCTTCCCAGGATCAATGGTGGAAAATTCATCGAAGAACTTTTTCACTTTGTCTCTGAGGACATACAAGCTCTCCTTTCGTTTTCGGATGAATTCCAATGGATTATCACTACGAGGTATCTTAAAAGAGTCAATCCGAATGATTTGTTTCTTCACAAATGTCAGCTGACGATACTTCTTTATCACTCTCCCACATAATACTCTTCCAAGAACTTGCTTGAATTTAGCACTCTTAGAATCTTTGTAGGAGGTTTTTAATTGTTGATTTAAGACCTCACTCGAGACGAGTCGTTGTCTAAGGTCAGCATCGACACGTCTTCGATTTAAGAATTTGTTTACGTTAGAATTTGGAGACATTGTCACAGATTTCTTCGCTTTCGATCTTTCAAGCCTCTTCCTCAATTTATCCACTGTCTTTTTCCACTTTCCATTCTCCTCAATTAATTTATCTTTGTCCCGATAACAGTTTCTCCTTTTTCTAACAATACATTTCACTCCTATTTTGGCTTGTTTGGACATATTTCTATCGTTTACCTCATCATTTTCTTGCTGTGAAGATACTGTGACCTTCATCCTCATTCGAGAATTCCTCTTCCACTCATTTTGCTTTTGCCTACGAATTTTTCTCTCCTGTGGTGTTAAATCATCGACAGATTTCCTTTTTTGATTTCTCTTTCGTACTTTTTGAAGGTGAATTTCATATTGGTCTAGATCTTCTCTGATTCTTTGCCTCCTCGCTCTCTCTGCTTCTCTCTTCCCCTTCAAGATCTCCTCTCGGCAGGTACTACTGTTAGTGTTTTTCTTTCTATTTTTTTTGATTGCTTTTGAACTTGTGTTGAGTTTTTTCTTCTCTGTTGCTCTTCTTTGCGTTTCTCAGNGTTAAATCATCGACAGATTTCCTTTTTTGATTTCTCTTTCGTACTTTTTGAAGGTGAATTTCATATTGGTCTAGATCTTCTCTGATTCTTTGCCTCCTCGCTCTCTCTGCTTCTCTCTTCCCCTTCAAGATCTCCTCTCGGCAGGTACTACTGTTAGTGTTTTTCTTTCTATTTTTTTTGATTGCTTTTGAACTTGTGTTGAGTTTTTTCTTCTCTGTTGCTCTTCTTTGCGTTTCTCAGATGGCTTTGTGGGTAGCTTTTGTCGACTTGTGACCATCTGGAATTGTAAAAGTAATTTTTTATACATTAGAAACATGAATTAACATTTTTGAGACTGTGAATTCATAAATTGCCACGATCCTGACATTTGTGCTCCTGACATTTGATGTTCAACTCAATCTCACTCTCAGCCGGATCAGCGTAAGATAATTTCCATTGAACATCACTTTTGTAAGACTAAACTTCGAAGAAATTTCATGACTAGGAGAGGAAGTATTATGAGGGGTGCGAGAGCAGCAATACCACGATTCTGACTGCCGATATTGTGACTTACCTTTTGTGAAAATAATACACAAATCCAATTGAATCACTGTTGATAAAACCGGCTGCCACCGATGTAAACATCACATGTGACGTCCACCCGTCACTATGTTGCACCCAGAGCACCTCGAGACCGATCAAATATGGCGGAACGGCGGTAAAATTGAATTGTGGAATTTTACACAAAAATATTCGGACCAAGTTTGTATTTCGTTAATCGGACTAAATACAGACATTAATGCTCCAGCATCGCGTTGAAATATCATCCCTGTAGCCAGTTTCAATGAACAGGAAGATTTTTTAATCTAGCTTGCAACGTAAAGGAGTGAATACAATGAGAACATCGAATTATCTAAAATGGACAAGCCACGACCCTGACATTTCTGGTAGTTTTTGGAGGTTTCCAGTGACTGAGACCGAGGCAGATAAAAAAAAATGTGAAAAATTACGAGTACCATGACAGTATTGAGATTTCACAGGAATTTATTTACTTTCGTGTAATCGCATAAGTATTAAGGAGTTGGATAAAGGAAACGCCATTTCCAGAGAAACACCCATATATTCTCGAAATGAGTTGCCAATTCTCGTTCTTCATTAGTCACAGGGGTTTCGCCAAGTTTCAGCACTTCAAATGTTGCCATGAGGATCTTAATAACGTTTATAGGATTGAATCTCATGATGGAAAGAATTCGGAATATACGATCAACAAGAGACAGTTTTGCCGTGATGTGTTTACGTAAACTGAACGCTGCGCAAAATGGAAGTGAATAATATTCGGGGTTCTCAATAATACATGATTACTGCATGATGGATTACCTATTTTTGGATATAGGTGACGCGTGCACGGCTATTTGCATTTTGTTTGGATTCATTATTGCTTTCAGCAGTGTGTTATCATCACATATATACTATAATAATGAAGTCTCTTAGAACCATTACCCCGGTTCCTCCGACAAATGAAAAAATTAGTTCAATCGTTCGTTGAACGATATGGAAAAATTCCGATTATTTAGCAAATTTTTTTTTGTACTCGTCACTGCTTTTTCTTCAAATATAACCACCCTGTTGCTGTATCTGAAGAAAAAGGAAATTTTGTTCCAGAGAATCTTTTCTTTGATCTATTTTTATCGTTATTCGTTTATCGCCGAATTTTGGAAAAAAATCATTTTCACGTGCGGATTATTGAAATCAAAATTGAGGCTTAGGATATCTGGAACCCAATTTTATTCTTCCATAAAAAGGGATACTGTATTATTTCATATCTCTTCCGATGCAATCATTTCCGTGAAAGCCAATAGTTGTTTGATAAAAACATATTATTTCGCGGGGGTAATTACCCCGTCAACTTCAACCCCGAGAGGATCTATTATTGGATATTCTCACGATTTCTCATAAGCTATACATTACCTCAATGGAATGAATAAATAACCCCACCACCTTGGTGGATGATGTTGCCAGGAAATTATGTTATTCACCCTAGAAAACTCCAGGTCTGGGGAAAAACCAAAAACAGGCATTCCGCATTTTTCCATGTTCCATCCAACGCAGTTGGTTTCATAAAATTCTGAATCATAGTTTTTTTTTTTGAAAAATGAAGTCTTTACAGGGGTAGTTTACCCTCCAAATTTCAACTCCCGGAGGAACTATCAATTGTGATTGTCATAATTCCTCACGAGCTATTTATTCCCATAATGAACATTTACGAAAATTCCCTTCTTATAGGTGGAATTGAAAAATCACCCCCAAAAGTGGTCACCTTCTGGCCATGGTTTCCCCCCTTAAAACTGCTTATCCGCCGATAAAAAAAATACGTGTCGCTTAGTTTCGAGTCCTCCACAACATATATGAGTTTCATCGAAATCGGAGGGGGACACCTCCCTAGTGTTCCTTGTTAGATCCACGAGGGAAGTCTAGTGGGGCACCCTCCTCCCCTCTCTTGAATAAATAAAAATAAAAAGAGACTTGACCTTCCCTTACCTAATGGATATACATTATCCCGCGGGAACTGGACCAACTCGAAATCTATCCGCTGACCACTGATCTCGTAACCCACAAAACAATACGCACAAATCTCTAATAGTAAAACGAAACCCTGAAGAAAAACTCCACGAGCTAGCCCTCTTGCGTTTTACCATTACAATATTCAATTCAAAATGTTTTGTGCATTGTTATATAGGGCGAATGATTGTCATCACATTATTCCCGATAGGGTTTCCATTGTGCAGAAAGTTTTGAGGAGTCCAATGGAACTCCAATTTCGGAATTATTTGGAAATCTCAATGAATACCAGGAATTCCAAAATTGGTTGCATTGTACCAATAATGTGTTATTTGACAACGGGAGAGATTGGAACTATGATGGTTCATTCAATTTTCGACATAATAACAAATCATTGATTCTATTAGATGTTCCAACGCGTTCTCTACAATGGAAACCCGGTTTAAAAAAGATGAAATACGAGGGAGGACGATAGAGTGGGCCGCGGGTTTGTGTGAAGTGCGATAGTTCGGTATTAGGCCCACCAAAAGCCAACACCCATAGCTATGCTAATGGTCTGTCAATTTCGACGGTATGGTATTAATACAAATATTTTGAGCTATGATTATACTATTTCAAATCATGGTATACAAAAAAAATTTTAGAAATTGTATTTTCTGAAAATGCAATATTTTTGCGAATTATTATATGAATCGAAACGACGATTACTTTTATGCCTTCATTTTCGAACTCCGTTGGAGGTAAATTCAGACAATCTTCTCAATATACCATTCCGTGAATTCAGACTCGTTTCTTTCAACCATCGTGGGACGTCCGATTTGTGACAAATTTCAAAATGATAAAAACTAAGATATAAATTCAATTTCAATCAATGTCGATGGATAGAACACCTGTCCGTCCATCTATCTATCTGTTAATCTGTCTGTACACCCGTCTATCTGTCTATTCGCTCGCTTGTGGGCCTGCCTGTCAGTCTGTACGTCTATGTGTCTGTCTGCCCATCCATGTATCTCTCAATCTGCTTGTCCGTCTATCTGGCTGTCTGTCCATCCGTGTATGTCGGTCTCCTTGTACATCCATCTGTATGTCTACCCGTCCATCTGTCCGCAGGCCTGTCCGTTTATCTGTCTATCCGCCAGCTTGTTTATTTGCTTCTCTGTTCGTCTGTCCGTCTGTTTGCCTGTCTGTTTGTTGGATCATCTCTCTCCCTGTTTATCCAGCTTGTAAGGGTACATTACATTACCTGAAATCGTAATCTCATGTACCGCAATATTAAGGGTAATTTCCGCCTTTGATATTAACCACTGAAAATTATTCTTTAAACGTGATTCAATTTTCAATGTTTCCAAGCGTAACTCAATTCCTTGCGTTCCTATCCTTGCATTTCCTCAATTATACACTGGTTTCAATCCATTCTAACCGTTAAATACAATATTTTATTCGAAAATCGCAAAATATGAACATTTAGTTAGAACCAACTTCACACTAGCTTTTGTTTCAGCTACGGGTCCCCTTACACTTTAAGTTGAGCCTTTTTCCTGTCCCTGGTGATGACTCATCGCTCCATATATTATTCACATCCAGATACATCCAATATGATTTTTCTTTATCAGATTCATATTCAAACTCCGTATATTAATTATTAGCCTTTGCATATCGATTTGATCACTGTGACAATCCTTCCCGGATGCCTTTCTCGATGAAAAGGAGCATTTCGGCGTCTTGAAATGATTCCAATTGAACTCCAGTCATTTTCAACATTGCGTCAAACGCTAAGCCTGGGGATGTGTAATAATGAAGAGGGTCCAAGTTGTGTAATGCCAAACATCTCTCTCGGAAATTCTTGAAAATATCTGCCAACAACAGCGCGTCAGTTTTCAAATATAAGTCTGCATATTCACCGACTGTACTGAGGCCAAAATTTCTCCATAAATCGCATGTATGACTATAATCTCTATCTGATATGTGCTCATCATTCAATCGAGATTAGAAGTCTTATTTCCGTGATAATTGTCGTTCATTCAGTTTTCCCAACTGTTTAAGTATTCATATGAGAAAACTCTTTAGTGTGTGCCAAGCTCGAAACAATGCGGATTCGTATAATAATTCGCCCTGATTTTTTTCTTCCCTCCATCTAATTATGAGACCAATTTTTCGATGCTGCCACGAGGCAATAAATCTTAATTGAACTTTTGTTCGTTCCACAATTTTTGTAAAGGAAATGTATTTTTCTTTATTGATGGGGTAAGGTAATGTTCCTGCACTCTCGAACGGTCTGGCCAGAGCTTTAATAAAAAAGTGTGAATCGCAACCGGATAGATTGTGAAACACCACTGGAATCACGCACATCTCAGTCTAATTGGGTTACAGCCAGGGTGTGCTGCGCCTCGATATTTTTCTGTAAAGTGACAATGATTACGGTGTTTTACAGATTTTTCGGTAAATGCCTTTCTACAGATATAACAATGTTTGGCTGCATCATAGCCTCGCTTCATCTGAGCAGTTAAGATCATGGGCTCATTTCACTTGTTTTCTGCAGAAATTTCAGTAGCTAAGGTGTTTAACTAGGCAATGAACCACTGTATGCAGACTTTTCCACGATAAATACAGAGTTTGGACTTTGAATCATCGTAAATGTATTCAACGTAAAATGCTACACTAAATGCTATATGATTTTGATATATTTTAGCGTTTTGCATACCCTCATGTATTGCTGCTTCCAATAAGCACTCGATATTGGCGTATACAACGTATGGTACAGTGAGCTGATTCTTGAAACTCTTAAATTTCAAGTATTTTTTATACACTCGAGGGAAAACCATTCGACTCTTTTATATAGATACACAGTCCATTCTGTGATTTGTATACGTTTCTTGTTTAAAGAAATGACACAAGCATCTATTACACAAGAGTATTGTACTTTTTTCCTTGAAATTCGAGAGCTGAGCAATGAAACGATACAAAGATAATTGAATTAGAGAAATTCTAATAATTCTACCTAAATCAACAGCAAACTCAATTAAAAGTGACAAGAATAATAGATGAGGGGAACCGACTGAGATTCCCTCAACTCTAATATCTGTACATCAATTCGATTAAAATCATCGATCGATGCCTGATCTCAGATATTCACAAAGCTAAACTATAATCCAAAATTTTAACACAAAATTAAACCGTTACTGATTAACTTCGGTATTTAAACTCAAATTAGTCAAAATTAATTATCAAAATTTACAAATTAACGGTGGCAGCCGACCACAACTCTCACGACTCAAGAAAATGCAAACAAAGGCTGGATGAAGACGCCATAGTGGACGCCTCCACACGGGAAACTGAAACAAAGGGCTATGATTCTCGGATTTTACTCAAATTTAACGAAAATTTGGTTTTGCCCATCTGCCTACGTAAGGAGAACTATTTCCTCCCAGGATGGACTGCAGCCTCAATGACGAAAAATAATAATTCAACTCCAAACAAATAAAATAAATGCTAATGTGGCAGACCGTATTACTTTGGCGACTACATCTCGCTCTGGCTAGGAGATGATTCACTTCAGGTGTGCTTCAACTTGCTTGAGATGCTCGTTTTTTCAGATTTTGGGGGAGGGTTCCCCCCATCTAACTACTCGAATCAAATCATTTGATAGAATATCGAAATTTTCTGAAACACAATCTAAAACTTTACAATTCCAAAATATTCTAAATAATAAGATTTCACAGATATTACTCGTCAGAACATTCCAAATAATTATTTTCACTATTCTAAATTATTGCTCTTGAAATTCTCAAAATGGTGACTACTAGCAGTTGGAGATGTTGGATCCCTACGCAAAGTACACCTTCTGCTCTCATTTAAAATGCATGTGCCTCGTAGAGGCACGCTACCGTCCGATCCTCCTTCTGATTGTTCTAGACGGGATGCTCTGGATGTTGTCTGGTCCCAAGAGATATTTGTCAGGACCTCCTCTTCTCGACCCATCCCGTTGACCCGGAAATGAGACCGTTGGAGAAGACGAAATATGTTAAATTTTCATGAGAATGAGGGATTTACTTTCCCCGAGTGTCATGGGTGAGAGAAGCCTCCTAGAGTTAATTTATACTAAAAAATAGTACTTTTGAAGAACGACTTGATATTTTTTACAAAGAAAAAAAAAATATATATATATTGGTTTGACAACCTCGGACGTCACAGTATAATTATATGATTTTTCGTGTTGAAAAATTTTTTTCTTCGATGAGTTGACCCTTCTGGATTTCATATTTACACGATAACACTACATTCACTTTCGAAATTCTTTATTGTCTCAATGCATTCTTCAATCGTACGCATAGCATTCTGCGTGCATCATCTAAAAATTTCACCAAAGCAGGACTTTTCAAATTGATAATGAGACCTGTCTGCATACGACCTTCAAAAACACTCTGCAAATCCTCCCATCGGACTCTGTCGGTTAAATTATTACGTGCACCCCCGCCGATGATTTCCAGATCTCCAAATCGTCCTCGAAAAGTTTTCAATTGCCCTAACAAATGGGTTAACCGTCTCGTGTCATTGGGGGTAATACTCTTCCTCAAGGGTCAATTGACTTCCCTCACGGAACGCCGAATATCGTTAAAGTGTTGTTGAATTTCCGCTGAACTCCTTTGAATCTTGATAAACTCGTAAGTTTCGTTTAAAGAATTCGAAAATCTCCTGCATGTTTCGAAATCCATGTTGTTCTAGAGTGACAGACACCGTAGAACTAATAGGGAAATGGCGGAAGCTCTGTTTATTTACATATGTTCAATGGGCGTGTCTATGTGAGAGAAATCGTACATATATGGTCAGAAAGTATCACGTGACCTATGGAAAATCCTTACGCTCTCTGAAAATTATTAACAAAGAAGCAACAACGCATTCCTGGGAAATCAACATTTGAAAAATTTCTCTGTCTTTAAACTTAGTTCCTTTGACATGCGCCGAACTCCTTTTCCGCAGTGTTGATAGCTCTTATCTTTTGAAATCCGATAGTTAGTTAATTAATTTATCATTCTGTGAATTAATTAACTCTTTTACCCACCCTTCCCTTCAAGGCCGTGGATCGACCGCGTCGTAAATACCAACTAATTAATGAGTTCATTTGCGAATTGATTAACCCGTGAATCAAACCGCGAATTAAATTGCCACCCGCAAATTAAATAAACCTTTTACCCATCCCCCCTCACGGGGATGGATTGACTAGGTCGTCAATACAGTCCCGTTTCACAGAAAAACACAAAAATTGAATTAATTACCCGGCGAATCAAACCGCGACCCACGGATCAAATCGCGAATTAAACTGAGACCGGCGAATTAATCGACTCTTTCACCGACCTGGTCCTTCGCGGGGGCCGTTTGGCCTACTCTCGACTAAAACGTGGAGACAGAACCCGCCTTACTCATCTACTGACGATTTAATTCTCGAGCACACTTGTCAAGAACACCAATGCTGGTCGCTGAGTTTCGAGTAGATCCGTGGTATTTTTTATACACAAATAATTGTGAAGGGAGTGCATAGAATGTATTGTTGTGGAATCCTTTTAAAGGAATAAATATCTCCTTCCCCTCTTGTAGAAGTATGAGTTGAGTAACAAATGAATGGAATGAGAGATGTGTGTGTGTCGTTTATTATTGTTTGGAATGAACAGCCGATTTCTGTCTACTAAATAAGCCGCCCCATTCATTTTTTATTAAATAACTCCTTTTCTCATCACAATTGATGTCAGAATTGGTTCAGCCCATCGCTCACAGGATATGTAAAGAAATTTAAAAAATTTCCATTGTGAATTGTACATTGTGTGCATAAAAAAATTATTTTGTGGAAGTGATAGTTCGCCTCTCTTTCTCACGTTCATCGAACACGATGGGAGATGAGTCAGCCAAGGAGGCTGATATGCAACCCTTTGGACTGAGACCTCAACATTATCGTCGGTTTTTTGTTCCTGAACGAAAGAACATGTTGGAGGAACTCAATTCAAGATTTTTGCCACTTCAACGGGAAGTAGAGGAACGTTTCCAGAATACTGAAAATTTGCTAGATAGAAGAATGCAGAATCAAGAGACCCGAATGAATGAGCAGCTCAACTAACATCGACGCGTCATTATGACTGATTTGGATACTCAGTTCGACGAACAGAGACAGACAATGACCCAAAACTTCCGTAACATTGTAATAGAGTTGCTACAGGACAATGGATCGAGGAGGGAACAACAACAGACAGGTAATGTTGCCCCTAATATTTTAATTATTTTGGATGCTTCAGCTATTAGTAGTAGTAATATTTTTAACGCTGCTAATAATTTAAATGCTTTAACTAACCTCTTGCTTGCCCATTTGGATGCCAACGTTCAAGATAAAATCAAACCTTCTGTGTATGATGATTCAGTACATGAAGAAATTCAACGTCGCAGCAGAAAATAATAACTGGTCAATCGAGTCACGCGGTGCGAATTTACCGTCTTGCTCACGGGGAAAGACTCTTGAAGTCCTCGAATATTTATCCGATTCCGATGCAAAAGATTATAACAAATTGATTCAAATTTTAAACGACGAGTTCAGTGAAGATAATTTTGCGCGGATGAATTCTAATAATCTCGATTTTTCTATGAGAAAACATTCAGAGAAAATCGCAACATTTGGAGAAGAGATTAAAAAATTATACTGAATTGGTTATTCCAACATTCCTCATGAAGCGCGGGACCATCTCGCTTGCTCTCAGATTTCTCAAAAATTAAGTGAAGAAAGAATCATTCCTTTGCGCGTGGCTATTAAACGGGCAATAGAATTGACAACGATTAACGACACTGAAAATAGTGGAAATGACATTATTGAGAAGAAACAAGCAGGGTTGCGAGCCTATTCGATAGAGGCGACAGATCGTTATTTTATTCGTTATTAGTCTTTTTGATTCTCTCTCTCTACCGATTTCATTGGTAATGAGCTTCCGAATGGATCTGTCGCAGTGGTTCAGTGATAAATTCCCCTGGAAATCGTTCTTGGAAAATTTCCTACACTTGTTTTACACCGATTTCCATTATTATTGGTTCCGAATGGAAGCTTGTAATCGTTCAAATTTTAGTTTGGGTTTTTTTGTGTTATATCGACATATTATGATCCAAAAAGTCCCAAAATGCTATTTTTGGAAAGGGTCCGTGTGTGTATGCATGTGTGTATACCCAAAACCGCTATGCCTTCGGCCTTTCATCGGTCTGTGGATCATCTCATCTACTCCCGGCTTATTTGAGCCGCCTCTAGATGCCTTTTCCTGTCTCTTTTAATAAGTTTAACAGTACACATCTCTATATAAGGGGATTGTAACCCGTAACGAGAAAATCCCGTTACAAATATGAAGGGTCAAAATCATTCAATTGTACATGGCAAAAGTGTTTCCAATGCCATTTTGTCGAAGTTTGAAGATAATAATGGCAACAGCTTATTTATTGATTTACTTAACAATTGTACAATTTTTTGTTTCCATAATTTTTGAAAATTTACTTTCACGATTTATTTTAATGTAAAAAAGTTCAAATTGATCCAACTATCATAGAAGACTTACTTCAATTGAACAAATGGGTGGTATGAACATATATTCTCTCATTTGGAAAAATTGAGCATTGCAGGGTAGAACACATGCAAACCTGTTAAAGGCAACTGAAGAATGAGTTTAAGAATTGAGATTTCATTCATCTGGCGCTCATAATCTTTATTCTCTTTAAAAAACTAAGACGGAAATTACAAAGTAGAACAGGTGTAGATTCAAAATAATAGCATTGTTATTGTTATTATGATTATTATTGTAATTATTTCGTTCTTCATCTTCTTCGTGAACATGGCCGTCAATACCTTTCCATGGGTTTTCGGATCAAATTAAACCAAGAATACCGACGTCCAATGATCGCGGTGGCTAAATCGTTAGTTCGGCTTGGGCACTAGGAGGTCGTGGGTTCGAATCCCTGTCCAATCGGGTCTTTTAACTTCTGGAAATAGGGGTTGGAGGCTCGAAAGGGTGACTGGACTTCGGATCCCGACTGGGGGGAACCCTTAGCTTCCGGTAAAGGGGGTTAAGTGGCTCGCCCGGGGCGGATTCTGGTGGAGTCCGTCTCACCTCGGCTCTGTACGAGCGGGAGGTTCCCAATAGAGGAATCGACTGTACCGATGGAGGTTTCCTGTGGTTTCCTCCGTCTCTCACGGGAGCAAATGCGGTACAGTGTAGCAAGTCGGCCACTGAACCAAGAATGGAAAATGAACCAAGAATGGCAATACTCCTAAAAGCTGTTCCGTCATTGACGTCTGTTAAATTAGAAATGGTTAGATCGCACCATTCTACCCGGCCGGGATTTAAACTCGGAACCTTTCGCATGTGAGACAACGAACTTACCCACTGCGCCAAGCCACCGGGACTCTCGACTCTTTCATTTTAATCATTCTGAGCCAATCACGATTGATGATTATTATAAGTTTCCTCAAATGCCCTTTTTTAGCTTTCCAAATAGACATGGCATTGAAATTCAGCGAGTTCATCATCGATAAAAAAGGAAATTTCGAGAAATAAAAAACCGTTGAACATAAATGTAAATTAGTGAAGATGTGTTATTCCACCGTTGTGAAGACATTATTACGGTTATAGTCGGCCTTGCGGTCTCAGGTGAATAAAAACTCAAAGAAGTTGAATTATAACCTTCCAACCTTTCCACCCATATGCAGGTTCTCAGGGCTTGATAATTTACTGTAATAACCCAAGGTACAAAAAATTACAATGAGGAAATATAAGTGTGCATCATCATATAAAGACAATTCATAAATCCTACCAGTTTAGAAAATCGAAAAACTCCAAATAATTAAATTAGTGCGTCAAATCAGTCAGAATATAAGCCGTTGTGGAGATCTCAGGGGTTATAAACAAGCCCTGAGGAGGGCCTGCATATGGGTCGAAACGTTGGCAAGTTTATAATTCAACTTCTTTGAGTTTTTATTCACCTGAAACCGCAAGGCCGACTATAATCGTAATAATAATAAATATAAATATTGATGATTACTGGAATTGAATAGTTCTAAAAGATTTTCAGATGAAATGCATCGTTGAATAACATTCAAGCCGCGGTGTCAACCAAAATTAGAAAAGATTTCATCTGATCGTTAACAAACGAAACAGAAAATGTAGCTCTCAAAGTAAATAGCATATGATTAATACAAAAATGACAGTCCATAAAGTGACAAAGAGATGAAGAGAGTAATAGAACCATAAGAAGACAAATCGGTTGTATAAAAAAAAAAGATAATGAGGATAATCACAGTAGTCTGTCAGAAGGAAGGGGCAGAGGTGCTTGTTTATTTAATAGATTAATTAAATTAATCAACAGCAAGTCGGATTAATCCTTGATGGCAATTCATGTTTTGGATTATTCTTTCAACATATTTGATGGTTAATTTTACTTTATAACGTTGTTAAAGGAAAGGTGAAGTATATAAGTGTGACGTAATTATTTGCATATGGCGTATAAATTGCTTGAATTTTTTTTCAATTTAAATCTAATACGCCCTCTCAATTTGAATCCGAAAGAGCAAATAATAAAATCAAAAACAAATCCGTGATAAATACCTATGTGTTCAAACATAGCAATCTACAGTGATGGTAAAAAAAATCTCTCTTCAATAACAATTTTTTGTTTTGTTTGAGATTAAATTCAATTAGTCCACTTATGTCAGTACATTTCCAATAAGTATCCTTTCGCAGCGGTTTAGTCAAATAGTCGGCAATCATCGCCGTAGTAGACACATGTTCCAATTTCAGATATCCACGGTCAATCACTTCCCTTATGAAGTGGAGTCGAATGTCGATAATTTTGGTGCGTATGTGGTACATGTAGTTGCTGACTAGCATCTCTGCCATCTCAGTCTTGGAATTTTCAAGGACTGGTTGAGCATTACTACGCTTTGGACTTGTTTCCACCTCTGAGGGTGAATTTTAAGAAGATGAACTAATCCTAATTGATGGTATGGAGCTCGACGCTCTTCTCAATTGATTATTTCAGTCTGCACTAGCATTCTGTACCATCACGGGAGTCTCTTCGACATCTTCATCTGGCAGAGCCAGTATCTCGAAGACAGTTTTATCCATATCAGGGTTGATTTCAGGATCTTTCACAAAACGTATGTCTTGAGCGATAACAACCTTGCTGCTTTCCGGAATCCAGACCCTGTAACCTTTGGTTTGAAGGGGGTAACTAATAAAAGTACCTTTGATTGAGCTTAGAGCGAATTTGTCCTTCGTTGGATCCTTATCAACAACAAAAACTTCAGCACCAAAAGTTCTCATGTGTAGAAGTACTGGCGTCAATCTTGTCCACTTCTCGTACAGAGTTGAGCCATTCAACGTACTGGTCGGACAACGATTTCGTATATAGGCAGCAGTCGCGATGGCATCAGACCAGAAGTTTGGCGGCGATCCTGACTTGATGAGGAGACATCTCGCCGTGTCCAAGAGAGTGCGGTTCATCCTTTCAGCAAGCCCATTCTGCTAAGGGGTTCGAACTGCCGAGTACCTGTGTTCAATTCCGCAGCTGGCCAGCCACGAGTCAAAGTCATTATTATCGTATTATTTACCTCGATCGGATTGAAGAGCCTTTAATTTCAGACCAGTCTGGTTTTCTACAAGATTCTTGTACAATTTAAATGCTTCGGAGACGCCGATCTTGCGCTTCAGGAAGTAGACTTCACAGAGTCGTAAACTATCATCAATGAAAGTGACAAACCATCTGGCTCCATTAGTCGCCGGAGTTCGCATCGGACCGACCATGTCACTGTGTACAATCTGGAGAAGCTGTTTGGACGGTAGACCACTGGGTGAGAATGGCAAATTTATCATCTTTCCCTTCAAGCAAACCTCACAACGTCTGACAGCTTCTGCTTCAGCCTTAGATGGAGCTGGGAATCCAAGATTAGAAAGCAGTTTGATGAAGTCACTTACATTCAGATGTCCATGGCGGTTGTACCACATCGACAGACCAGAGGCAGTAAATGACATATTCACTGCATAGGCAAACTCAGGCTCCTCCTGGATGATATAAAGGTCACCTTTACGATCAGCCTTGATCTTCGTATGACCTTCAGAATCAACAGCAACAGTATGATCCTTAGTAAGATTGACAGCTCCGACCTTATCTGCAACTGTAGCAACTGACAAATTGGTTCGTAAATCTGGAACAAAAAGAGTATTCTGAAGTCCAATAAGCGTACAACCTTGAGGATGGGCAATAGGTAATTTCACTACTCCCTTTTCTTCGACAGATGTCGAAGTTTCACTCGCCAGGTTGAGTTTACCCTTCGTTGACGAATCCAGAAAACTGAACAGCTGTTGATCACCACAGAGAGGGGGTATATCTGCTGTCCAAGATCCATTTGCGACCCTTTATCATCGAGTTGGAAGCCTGATAACTATCCTCCAAAACGATGTGGCAGGCCAGAGAGGAATCATCAACGGCATTTGCAGCACCTCGCGTCTTAGAACGAGTATCATCTCGTCGCGGTTTATTAGATCAATCAAGATCAATCAAGGGCAGTCTGGGCTCTTGAAGCCTGGTGTTCTGCATACGTAGCAGATGACATCAGCTGGCTTATTTCCAAAGCTCTTGTCTTCACCTTTTGGTTTGCGTCTCTTTCTAAATTTAGCGTTGAATTTTACAGCCATATTACTGACTACGTTGTTGATTAAAGCCTGACCTCGAATATCACACTCCTCCAATATTTTCACCTTCAGGGCATCGACCTTGCGAAGGTCGTCTCTCGATTCGATAGCCACACGAAAGTTGTCGTAAAAGGCGGGAAGACTATACAATAGCATAATCGATAATAGATCATCGTTGATCTATTGATCTATCTATATTGATTATTATTTCATTTTTTGGATACGCGCATAGCAACCGGTTGATATTCACATTCTCGCGATTCACATTATAAAGTCGGAGAATCAAGTTGTAACGTTGGCAGCGCCGGTCCAACTGAGCCTCATATCCAACGTTGAAGTGTTGCCACCAGTGCATTTGAATGTGGGTTGTGATGTTATTATGGAGAACCACGGGAAATGTTATTCTTCACGTTAAATCACTTATTAGAATGAAACGGAAAATCGACTCGGTGTTCTATTTTTACCCCCGACGGCAAACCAGAGGGAGGGATCTATACTTTTGATGGTCCATAAAACGACTCTTCGATATCTGTGTTCAATCAATTTAAAATTGGCCGTAGAATTCAGCAAAAATGTCGAAAATTTCATCTTTGACAGTGTCAGTCAAAGTAAAATCATTTAGATGATCATTTAGATGATGATTTGTTAATAAACTATTGATATTTAATTGAATGAATTTTTCCGAACATTGGTATATGAACCACCGATTATCCAAATAATTTTGCGCTGACGGACAATGTCAAGAAGGAAATTTTGGACATTTTTGCTAATCGCACGGCCAATTTTTAATTAATCAATATCAATTAATATTGGGGTTTCCAAATATCGAAAATTATTTTCCAAATATCTCCAAATGATTTCCTAACGATTAGAAAGATTGATTATCTATTTTATAATTAACATCTGCTACGTATATGGACCTTCATCTATAATAAATTATTAATTATTAGGGCATTCACGGAAAGCGGCAACAAATGGCAGCAGATGGCTATATACTCCATTTGCGAAAAGCATTGAGCAAAGTTGACTAGATGCATGGTGTAATCCATTGAAAAATGCTTGGCCACGTGGCGCCATTAGTTCATGAATTGGCCGACAATCGCCCTAATTAAGTGGCCATGTAACTAAGACGGCAGTTACCACCGGAGTCGAAAATTTCGATGCATTTTTTTAAGGGTGGGAACATCATTTCTGAAAAAAATCAAATTCTTAGGCCCTTCGTAATCATGGAATGAAGGGCCTAAGAATTTAATTTTCCAAAAATGATGGTTCCACCCTTAAAAAAAATTGAATCGAAATTTTCGACTCTGATGGTAACTGCCATTTGAGTTACATGGCCACATGATATCATTTTTATTTGCGTGTATATTTTGTGTATAACAAATGTGGGATTCCTGAATTACAGACATGTCGGTCAAACAATTCAATCTTAAACGTTTGACCGACGACGTTGCATTTGATACGATACCGCATGATAAACTCTGGCAAAAGCTCTATAACTTAGGAATGAGTGCTAAGATTATAAATACACTAAAACATGTACAATTCTACAAGTATGAGGGCAAGGGTCAAAGGTGATTTTACTGATCCTGTTGATGTTACAATGGGGGTGCTTCCGGGCGAAGTCCTAAGCCCTCTCTTATTTGCTTTATATATATCGGATATAACTGCATTTTTCAGAGAAAAAAAACATGAAGGTATAATAATGAATGAGGAAAATAAAGATTTACTGATATTACTATATACAGACGATTTAGTTTTAACGGTCAGAACTGACGTAGAATTGAGAAGAATTTTAAGGACGTTAAAGAATTTTTGTGATAAATGGGGTTTGGAAGCTAATACTGAGAAAACGAAGATTCTGATTTTTAAGAAGGGGGGTAAGCTGAAGAAGACTGATGCCAATTTCATGTATAATAACTCAGAGGTCGAAATTGTCATACGTATACCTGGGGATGACCTTCAGCTTCTCCTCCCTCGGTAATTTATCTGCGAATGCTGCACTAAGCAGAACAAACGTAGCTTCCGCGTATGCTATATCTATGTTAAACAATATTGCGGCTGAAGAATGGGAAGGAAAAATGAACGTTTACGACTCTTTAATTATGTCCTCCTTGTTATACTTAGCGCCAGTTTGGGGTTTGCTTCTATATGAAACACTTGAACGTGCTCAAATGAGCTTCTTTAAAAGACTCTTCTGGCTACCAAGAGAAACGCCGGGGTATTTAATTAGACTTGAGCTCGGGATTCCGCATGTAGTTATCGGATTGTTGAAGCTCACGCTTAACTGGATCATAAAAGTTTTACGCATGGGTGACTCTCATTACCCGCGCATTAGCTTCCTCCGACTTGTGGAGTTGTCTAAAGTCCCTTCAGCAAAAGTGGAAGGAAACTGGTTTCTACAACTGAAGGGACTACTCACATGAACTGGAAATGTAGATATCCTGTTCATTACCTCGGCAGACTTCTGGGAATCCAGAAGGGATGAAATAATGGAAAGTACTGCGACTTATTTAAAGAGATTAGTCCTTGAGTGCTATACTAATTCGCCAAACTATCAAATAGATATTACGCGCAGCATTGATGACACTACAGCGTCATATATAATCAGATGCCCTTGTTTCTTACTAAATTTAATGATACAACTCAGATTAGCCAGATCTCGTTCTTGGCGTATTGTAGTTAATGAAAATAAATATACTGTTCATGCATCAACGCAATGTCCTGCCTGTTCCTCTGACTGGGAAACGATAGAGCATATATTACTCAAATGTCCGGTATCCTCAATTTATAGAATGGATTTTCTGGGTGAGACCCTCGAACAACTAGGTTATGATAATTCAAATGTATTAATCCAACTCTTGAACAGATCTGACTGGCACACTTTAATCAAAATCTATTATTTCATACAAAACTGTCTCAAGTTAAGAAGTGCAATTATTACAGGTGATCTCGAAATTAACACCTTGTAAAAAATTAACCCACCCTCTCGAGCGTACTTAAATTAAACAAAATATGTAAAATTTTGCTATAGGTTAAGGAAATGAATAGAATAATATATCTTAGTTGTAAGGATTTTTCTGTAATATTATGCGGGTTTCCTCCTGCTATAAGATTGTTGTATCTTGTTCAGCAGTAAATAAATAGATAAATAAAAATAAATAATTGAATCTTAAATGGCAAGGAGGGTGAAGAGTGCAACCGTTTTATCGTTTTGTTATTCAAAAAAATTTAAAGATTAAAAATCAAAAACCTTTGACGAAAAATTATAATATGATCGATAAAGAAAATTGAAAATTAAAAACCCCCAACGAAAACACTTACTGGTTAAAAAAAATTCAATTTTAAATTTTAAATTGAAAAAAATTGAAAATGAAAAACTTAAAAATAAAACATCAAAAACCTTCGCCAAAAAGTTATAAATTGATCAATAAAAAAAATGACTAAAAAAAATTATGACACTGAAAAATTAAAAATTAAAAACCCCCGACAAAAACATTGACTGGTTGGAAAAATTAAAATTTCAAATTTCTAATAGAAAAAATAAAAAACTAAAAACTGGAAAATTGAAAATTAAAAACCTTGAACAAAAATTTAAAAATGGATTAATACAAAAAAATAATAACGAAAGAAATAATAATGAAACTCATTCATTCATTCATTCATTTATGTTTGCTTGCTATTAGGTACAACCATGTTTAAGCATTACAAAAAAAATTTGAGCAAAAGAATACAGACAGATCCCTGCAAACTAGAAACCACTAGTAATGAAGAATTTTAAACATTGACTAAAGTAGTAAATAATATGTTGGTATACAAATAAAGGCAGCAGACTTAAATAGCGTCAACATTTGGTAGCAAGATAAAGCCAGCCAGTTTATACTGGGTTTGCAAAAGGATATAATAAAAAGAATAAAGGGACTTAAAATAACTTAACACAAGGTGACTTAATATTTAACTTAAAATTGGGGAGGGGGGCGGTCCATAAAAAGAAAGAGAGAGAAAACCAAAATCTTTTGGCTTCAGTGAGTGAATTTAACTTTCTCAGGAGTGCTAGCTAGCGGAGCCGGCCACTGGCAAGAAATAGTTAGTAATGAGATTGACTCTAGGCTCAGAACTAAAGGGGATTAAGAAGGGAGGAGTGGGGTTCAGGGTGCTGGAGCGGGCCTTGAGGGCACACTTCATGAAAAGGAACAGGTTGCGAGTGAATAAGGGATTGGACGAATCCAGGACATTGGTAAGGGCCTTTTTGCAGTCCTCCGTGGTTGTTCCAATCGGGATGAACTCACTCAGCAGAGATTCCCGGTAACACGGGTATCTAGGACAATTTATGATGAGATGGGTCATCGTCTCGGGTTCTGCTGATTTGCACATCTGGCAGGTAGCTTAGGATCTATTTTATAGATAGTTCTCTTGATGACGAAAGTTAGCCAACCGCACTTGAGGCTTTATTCTCGTCATAGCCAAAGGAGATCTCTGGTTCAGATAGCACACCGGTGCTCCCAAGTTACCTCCGGGTAGCAGAAGTTGACAAGATGTTGAGACCATCATCCTGGATCTGTCCTGGTTGAAAAGAAAATGTTTTAGATCTGTTAGGATTCGCGTGACTCCAAGGCCCAGTATGAGACGTCGGGATTCGAACAGTCGAAGGAGATTTCACAGGACTTCAGAAGAGACTCAAGCTGCAAGATTGGATTAATACGCTGAGAGCGCCGATTGTACCATTCAGAGCTGGAAGTCGTAGTTATCCTGGACGAAGCTAATTCCATAAATCTTAGGAGGCACGCTTTGGGGAGTCTGCCGTCCTCTTGAAGCAAGATCTTGTAAAACCATTTAAGAGTGAGTTTGATCACCAGAAATAGGAGTTTCACTGTGCCTACTTCCTGACGGAGAGCATGACCAGGTGTACTGAATGGCAGCAACAACATTCTCTTGAAAAAATAATACTGGATGGTCTCCAAGGTTACAGTGTACTGCAGGGCCCACGTGGGAGCTGCGTAAAGCAGGGTCGAGGTAACTATGCTGTCAAGTAACTTGATAGTAGCATCCCAGGAGTCAACACTAGCCCCTGCCAGGATTGAGAGCACTGATCCAACAGCCATGCAGGCCTTTTCACAAGCTGCCAGAGCTGCGAGCCGACCGAGAGCCGAGGATGAAAATACCACTCCGAGGTAGGTGTAGGTAGGTACTATTCCGACTTCCACTCCGTAAATTCTCAGTGGGTAGCTTGGCAGGAGCACAGCTCTGCCACCTGAGCGGAAACCCATCAACTTTGTTTTGGAAACATTTATGGTCAGCTGGTTCAGTTGGAAATAGTCCTCCAGGTCCTTCATCAGGTGGAACATATCAATCTGGTAAGGCGAAAGAAGAACTAGATCATCCGCAAATAGTAAGGATAGAATGTCCCTCGATGAGTCAATACTTGGTCCTCTGTGTCCTTTGCCCCTCAGATACATTTCGATCTCGCTCAGAAACAAAAGAAACAGGGTTGGGCTCAAGCTTTCACCCTGAAGGACACCCTCCGTGATTTCTATGCTCTCGGTGTAGTTGCCGCCAGTTCTCACTCTCAACGCTGCGCGCTCATACAAATCCTGACGGATTTTGATTAGCTTCGAGCTTACACCTAGATTATAGAGTTTTTGCCATAGTAAAGTGTGACTAACTGAGTCGAAGGCTCTCTTCAGATCAACGAAGAGTCCAAAGACCTTCCTGTTACCTCAGCTGAAGTTGAATGGCTGCGGTGGCTACGAAAATATTGTCTAGGGTATATCGACTCTTGTGGAAGCCTGCTTGACATTCCAGGTAGATGTGCTCATCTTCAGCCCATTTGTCAAGCCTGATACAGAGGATTTTCATGAAGAGCTTGGCACCAACATTAACTAACGCGATTCCCCTGTAGTTTTCATGTTTTGTTCTATCACCTTTCTTAAATATCATGGTCATCACAATGTCATGCCAAAAGGAAGGCACAGCACCACAAGTCAAGACCGAGTTAGAGAAGTTGAGCAGATAGTGTGCCAGCCTGAGACAAAGCCTTGAAGAATTCGGTTGTTAGACCGTCAGACCCAGCGGCCTTACTACACTTAGCATCTACCAATATCAGCTCCATTTCCGAAAGAGTAATAGGTCTGTCCAGACGATGATTGCATAGACCCGAGTAGTCGTTCATGTCGAGGACGCTTGGGGGGTAGAGCAGAAAGTCTGCCAGATTTCCACAGAGAGCTGGGGAGAAAAGGTTTTCGTCCTACAAGCCCTGATCCGTTTCTAAAAGTCCGATGGGCAGTGTACGTTGGCTATTTTCTCGCGGATTTCCTTATAATAATCCTTTTTTTTGTCCTTGATCAGATTGTAATATGATTTCTTGGCATCTCGGAATGCTTCCATAGAAAGGTCCTGGAAGGAGTTCTTCTGGCAGGCATGCAGCTGATCAGAAGCCACTTTCTTAGCAGCCTGACAGTCTTTGTCGAACCATGGCATTTTTTGGAGATTGGTCGTCGAGTGTTTGGGCTTGGTGATCATGCCCGCATGTTGAGCCGCCTCAAAAATCGCACGCTGGAGAACTAGCATCTGGGTATCTATGTCAGCGTCTGGGTCGAATTTCAGCGAAGAATCAGTGGAGATGGAGTTGATGTAGACTTCGATTCTGTTCCTATTCTATCTGAGGCGAGGAGTCAGGAGAGAAGCTAACTGAGCTTCATGGGAGGGACCTAGAAGATCGAGGCTGATAGGGAAGTGATCTGAGGGAAGGATGGCTTGGTCAACGAAGAAGTTATGTATTAGGTGGAGGTTTACCAGGTCCGAGAAGATGAAATCGATTATACTTCTATCTCTCGAGCCCACATAAGTAATGCGAGCAGGGGAGTCGCCTGGAGAACGGCCGTTCAGCAGAAGAAGACCATTGTCTTTCATGAGCTGATTGAGATCGGAACCCCGGCGATCCTCCGTCACCGACGCTAGAGATCTTGATGGAGTGATGGTGGCTTCCTCAAACAGTTCCGCGGGTTAGCAGCAGTCCACCCCGATTCTAGCGTTGAAATCTCCTCCCAATATAAGGGGGTCGTTTAAGCTAATGTCGCCGATCTCATCCAGAACTAGCTGGAGGTTTGAAAGAATCGGCTTTATATCTTGGCCTAGGGCCGGCTTAAGATAAATTAAACTGACAACTATATTGGAGGGAGAGTCGGCTAGAGCCTGTCGGTGGAATCTGGCAAAAATCCAGTAGTCTGAGGTGTCGATGACTTCGATTTGAAGATCTCTTCTATAGCAAATGGCTAAGCCGCCACTGGCATGGCCAGGATTAGACAGGTCTCTTTCCGTCCTTCCACTGAGATAAAACTATAATCACGAAAGTATCCGGGGCCGTGGGTGATTGGGTTAAGAAGCCAGGTCTGTGAAAGACCAAGGATATCGGGAAGGGGGATTGTAGAGAAAAAACTTCTTGTAGCCATTGACATTCCAGGAAGTTAACCCCAGACTTACTAGTTTTTTGAATCATGAGGAGTAATGTTGCGGGAATTTTTGGGATGCTGGGAAGAGTGTCGGGGTTTACGGGGGTTGGCCAACTCCACGGATATTTTGGCGAAGTCATAGCGGTATTGTAGTTCTTTTTGGGAGTGCAAGTCTTCGACGAAGGTAGTCTGATAACGTAGCCAGGCCTTGTGACCGAGTGCCTTCCTATCCTTCACGAATTTCCTCAAGTAGTAGTGGGCTTCTTGCTCAGCCGAGGTAAGATCGCTCTGGAAGTAAATACTAGGGAGGTCAGCGGCATTACTGAGATTGAAGAGCTCCTTCTTGCACTCCATCGAATCTAGTTTACCGCAGATCATATCCTTTTTCAGTACCTTTGCCTCTAACACTCTATCTTTAAAACTGCTGAAGGTCTTCGTCAGATAGCTCGATACCTCCACGAGCAGATTTTTGTTAAGGAAGAAGAGGCCTCTGATGATGACATTAAATCTTTTAAGTTCGTGTTCCTGGGACTCTAGCTTTCGAAGAATCTGTTTGAGAGGATTTTGTCCTGGAAAATTGGTGGTAGCCACCTGGAGGCTCTCCTCGATCCTCTGAAGACGGGCCTCCGTAGCTGGTCCAATTGATTGGGAGTCACACGTCTCTACCGCCGATAACCTAGTCTTCATCTCCATCTGAGAAGCCTTGAGGTCTTTGACTTCCTCCTCTAGATTAGACACCTTGCCCGAGATCTCCTGTCTCCATGCCTTGAGTTCCTTCCTTTCATTAACTGAATCTTCCTTGAGTGAATCTACTTTGTTCATCAGCGCGATCAGCACACGGTTTGAGGGCGTATCTTCCAGTCCGAAACTCTCAAGTGTTGCTGACATTGTCGATGATTCAGGGATAAAAGATGTTTGAGTATTTTCAGTTGGTTCAGGTAGCGATTCGTCGCCAGAAACACTCGACATGTACTCTTCAGAGGACAGATCTGGGTCTGGGTTGGCGGAGTCGCTTGTTTGATGAGGGGAAGTTGTACTCTTCAGCTTCTTCGAATCAGGTAATTCACAGTGAAGTATACTAACTTCACTCCCTCTCCGTTACCTATTCAGAGATGCTGGAATGGCCAGGTGAAGAGTGATTGGAGGGGTGTTGTCATTAACCGTGCCTAGAGATTCTGCATTAGTTGGGCGGCCCACTCTTGCTGGTAAAGATGGGCTCGCCTTCCCCGTCGATAAACGAGGAGAACGTATGAGTTTCTGGCATGTCTGAGAGATGCCGCTAGTTGTCTTTGACGTGTTCATGACCCGGGGGAATGGAGAGGAAGCGGTGAGCGTTGGATAAAGGAATTGTAGGAAAAAAAATAACCTTGAAAGTCCTGTTGACAAATTAAATATGTTCAGTGAAAAAAAGCTTCAATTGCTAGTCGCAAGATTTTTTAGTAAAGAGAATCAGCGTAAAAACAAAGCCAAACACATGGCCTCAGGTAAAGTATGAAATAAGTAAGTCACACAGTAAAAAAGGAAACTAGACAGACAAAGATACTACACGTGTACTCTGGACCGAGATCGAACCGTTCCCCCCATAATAATGAAACTGACAAATTCAAAAATAAAAAACAGAAAAATTAAAAATTAACAACACGCCACAAATGAAAATTCAACGATGAAAACTCCAAAAAGGCAAATGAAAACTCACAGATAAAAACTCAAAAGAGCGAAATGAAAATTCAAAATTTTAATTCGAAGAATTTTACACAAACTGAAAATTTTTCTTCAACTATGCAAACTAAAAATTTTGAATTCGAAGAATTTTACAGAAATTGAAAATTTTTCTTGAAGCAAAAACTGAGAATTAAAACGAAGAATTTAGCGGAAACTGGAAATTTTTTTGCAACAGAATAAAAATAGCCAAAAAGCCAGGGGACACATGGCGTTACGTGAATTTTGGTGTCCCCCCGACTTTTTTGCTATTTTTCTTCTGTTGCAAAAAAAAATCAGTTTCTGTGAAATTCTTCAAATTTGAATTCTCAGTTTTTGCTTCAAGAAAAATTTTCAGTTTCTGTAAAATTCTTCGAATTCAAATTTTTCAGTTTGTGTAGTTCAAGAAAAATTTTCAGTTTGTGTAAAATTCTTCGAATTAAAATTTTGAATTTTCATTTCATTCTTTTGAGTTTTTATCTTTGAGTTTTCATTTGCCCCTCTGAAGTTTTCATCTTTGAGTTTTGTTTTCTCTCGTCGAAAATTCGAATTTCATCCCGACATATCTATATTCATATGCGGACCTTGGACATAAAGGTAGTTTATGCACTGTTTGTGAGGTTATCAGTTTATGTTTGGAATGCGACAAAAGTGAGATTTGTCGAAAATATTGTGTGATCAAGTATTAAATGTCCGTGAATAGTTAACTTCGAAAAGAAAATATTTATTTTTCTCCGAGTGTAACAGGAAAACTTTTCATTCCGTGGAAAAAAATTCCCTAAATTAAGTGACAGTGAAATGCGAACAATTTTGTGTTTATTTAGGAAAAATTAGGAGGAGATGGTGGGATTAAATGGATACTTTGAACCCTTTTCAAAATGTTGATGTCTTATTGAAGTGGTGATGAAATAGAATTTTTTTTAAAATTAAAGTAATGTCAGCTCCTTTGTTATAAGGTTAGACTGAGCTCAATCGATAAATTTGTTCCTTGGTTATACATATTGAAACAAAAAGACAGAAGAGTCCATTCCGCCCAATGTTTCCCTAATATTTTTGAAAACAAAAAAAAACAGATGTTTCCAAAAAGAATTCTTTGTGAACATTTTGTTCGGCTCTTCCTATAAGGAAATCAATGCATCTCTACAAGAAATACAATCCACATAGGAATCATCAGAGCAAAAATTGACTGAGGAACTAAATCAAGTCAGAAAATTATTATACAAGTCGGATACAATAAATCTGAAGTAGAACTGTTTATTTCTCTTCAATTGTTGATTTAAAAAATGTTCCATTTTATGAAAAATGAATGAGTTAAATTCAATTGAAAAGAACAAATTTCACCGGATGTAAAAACAGTCCTTGGTTATTTTGAAAAAAATAATGAAATCTGCCTAAAAACACAAAAACAAATGTTTTTGTAAAAAAACTGGGCCAAGAAAAAGTTTTGTTTGATTCCTGCTGGGAAGTCGAAGTTTTTGAAAAATACATAGAAATGAAAAAGGAAGCCAAGTCAGGTGTCGAAGAGGTTTGGCTATTTTCACTGCCAAAGAGGCTGCCAAGTGCACAGTGATATCATCAAACGAGAGCTGGATCGTTAGTGAAATTGTGCTTGGTGATCAATCCTGTATTTTGGGTTCAGTGTATTTTAGTCCCAATTTAGCTCCTGAAGAGCTTTTTGCTGACTTTGAAAAAATTTTAGATGACATTTGTAGCATAGCGGAGGGAAAATTGTTTATTATTGGTGGGGATTTTAACTGTTGGGTGGCAGAGCACAATTTTTGGCCAGAAGAAGCGCTAACTGATACCAATCTGCTTGCCAACAGAAGTTCACTTCATAAAAAAGATAACGAGAAGAGCAAACTATTATTAGAAATAATGGAAAATTATAATTGTATTCTATTAAATGGCAGAACTGAGAGTGACCATCCTGGAAAATTCACGTATGTATCGGCCGCTGGGGCTACTGTACTGGATCTAGTATGGGTATGCGCACAAAGAAATTGTAGCATCAAGGTCAAAACACTTAAACTGGTTAAACGATAAGGGGGGTGATTTTTACTTGACATTGGAGAGATCGGCAAAAGTATCTGTAAATTTTTCAATCGATTCGATAGATTTTATTTACGATAATATGGTTTCTGCTATAAGAGAATGTGCTTTCGAGCTAGGAATGTACAAATCAATTACGTTTCCGCCCCTTAGAAAGAAAAAATCAGCTAACTGGTATGACAAGGAGTGTGAGAAGTCCCAGATTGAAGTGGATGGCATGTACAAGACATTACTGAGCTGAAATTTTAATGACACGATTAGACTGCTATTTGTGGATATTAGAAAAAAACATTGTAACCTTTTGAAATTTAAGAAACAAAAANTTTCTGCTATAAGAGAATGTGCTTTCGAGCTAGGAATGTACAAATCAATTACGTTTCCGCCCCTTAGAAAGAAAAAATCAGCTAACTGGTATGACAAGGAGTGTGAGAAGTCCCAGATTGAAGTGGATGGCATGTACAAGACATTACTGAGCTCAAATTTCAATGACACGATTAGACTGCAATTTGTGGATATTAGAAAAAAACATTGTAACCTTTTGAAATTTAAAAAACAAAAATACTTTGATGATATTACTTTCAAGTTTTCTCAAGTCAAGGACGCAATAGGATTCTGGAAAATTGTAAAGTTTTGTAGAGGCTTCTCCCCGCGAATATTCTCAGTTTCGCTGGATCAATGGTCTGACTTTTACCGGGCGGTTTTTCCTCCAGTGGCTCGGAGGCCCCTCACTTTTACTGGAATGGCTGATCCTTTGCTGGATGACCCTTTCACGACTGAAGAGATTGTTAAACATATAAAAGAGTTGAAGTCGGGGAAGGCTCCAGGGGATGATCAGTTATCGAATGAGTTTTATAAAAATCTCCCGGGGAACTGGATCCTATATGTCACTGTTTTATTCAATAAAATAATGGAATGTGAGAGGTTGCCAGCCGCTTGGGGAAATGTGATTTTGACTATGTTGTACAAAAAGGGGGATAAGGCTGATCCCAGCAACTATCGGGGCATTGCGCTCATAAACACGATTGCCAAACTCTTTACCTCGATATTAAAGTCAAGACTGGAGGCCTGGGCGATCAAAAGAAATATTATTCCAGAATGTCAAGCAGGTTTTGTCACAGGGAAAAGTTGTTTGGATAATATTTTTGTTTTTATGTCTGCGATCAACCAACAAATGCGCCTGGGAAACAGAAAGGTTTATGCTCTCNAGGGAAAAGTTGTCTGGATAATATTTTTGTTTTTATGTCTGCGATCAACCAACAAATGCGCCTGGGAAACAGAAAGGTTTATGCTCTCTTTATAGATTTTAAGAGGGCGTTTGATTCGGTGGACCATAAGAAGCTTCTCTTATTTCTCGATGGTTTGGAGGTCAGCCCAAAACTGTTGAGAATTCTGGGGAATATGTACTCGCAAGCAAATTTGAGAGTGAGACGAGGAGCAGAGTATTCCGAGAAAATTGCAATCACGGAGGGAGTGCTTAAGGGAGAGATCCTGAGCCCCCTACTGTTCATCTTATTTCTTTCAGACCTAGAAAATTTCTTTCGTGACAGGGGGGCTCGGGGCATCTCCATTGATGCTCTTTCCGAGGTCTTAGCTCTGATGTACGCGGACGACTTGGTGTTTCTCTCTGAAAACGCGCTCAACACGCAAAAAGTTTTATTGATCCTGGATGAATACGTCAAATTGAAAAGTCTGAGCGTCAATATCAACAAAACACAACTGGTCATTTGTAAATCCGGCAGACCCTCGAAGAATGTCAAGCCCTTAACACTTGAGGGAAACACAATTGTAACGGTCAGATCTTACACTTATCTGGGTATTGAAATTGCAAATTCAGCCCTGGGTCTTGCGGCGGCTAAAAGCTCGATTCATAAAGCCAGAATTGCCTGTGGCACGGCTCTAAGTATTCTTATCAAAGCTAAATCAGACTGTTTCGCCAGTAATTTGCAAATGTTCAATAGTATTATTGTATCGACGCTTTTGTACGGCGCTCCAGTCTGGGCCCTAAGATACACCCAACTTTTAGAACCAGTCCAACCTTACTTTTTCAAAAGAATTTTCAGACTTTCAACCTGCACGCCGGCCTACTTATTGCGTCTTGAGCTGGGCTTGGTCCTCCTGGAGGTTACTATCTTCTCTCTCACTTTGGGCGGGATCATAAAAATGTTAAAAATGGAGCAAGCACGCTTGCCTAAGATCTGCTTTCTGAGAGAGGTGCACCTCTTTAGGAACAGGAGAACTGACATGTCGTCCAAAGAGAAAAATAAATTCAATAAATTCAACTGTCAGCCAGGTAAATGCGCTTTTAATGAAAATTGATGAGGAAGATATGTGGTTAAATTTGGAGGCTGCGCACTGGGAGATGAAGAAAACTGACTTAATTTCGAAGCTGGCTATGTACTGGAACAAGAAGGATCTTCAATCATACTACAACTCTTCCAGTGTGCAGCTAAAGGTCCCGCGCTGCCTTGAAGTGAGGGAGAGTTTGCTGTTAAATATTAGATTACCCTGGGCACACTCATGTGCCCTAATTCAAGCTAGACTTTCCAGTTGCAGACCTCATTACTTTTCTCTCAAGGGTGTCTCAGCCAGGTTCCAGCCCGAGTCCTTCACCTTATCTCCGTAGGTCCAGTTTACCAGAGCCTGAGGAACTTCTGGATTCCTGAGCTAAACACAGGCGAGCGAAATAATAGTAGGATTAACATGGCCAAGGCCCAGTCGTCGCTAGTCGAATTCTTAAACAAACAAGAAAATTTACCCAACAAAGCCAGAAGATTATATAACTTCCTGGTCAATCCTCTTAAATTGAGAAATTTTTATACCGAGCTTACGGAAGAGGCGGGGGTGGCAGAATAAAGTAGAATAGAGTAATGTTATACCAGTATCGCGTCAGTAATTTTCCTAATTTTCCTCCTTCTGTAACATTTTGGCTTGTGTCAAGTTTTCAAGTTGTGTGCGACACCTGATCCGGTACTCGGTGGTAAAGCGCATTCCTATGTATAATCCATTATGTATTTTGGCTCATCATGTATAGATTATTCTTTGTTCCATGAATTTTCTTGTAAACAACACTAACACATTGTATATATGTACTCCCCCCTGCCATAGGGAGTTTCCCTGAAGGGCAGGTATCTTGAATAAATAAATAAATAAATAAAAATAAATAAGTATTCTAAAAAAATTCCCCATGAAATAAAACTCAGAAAGAGCAGGACCAACGTTCTTGGCGCGGAGTTTTTCAACTCACTGTCTGTATCAATCTAATCCTCCATTCTTTGATCCGCGCCAAGGACGTCGGTCCTGCTCCTACTGATTTTTTTATTTCATTTAGAATTTTTTTAGAATACTTATTCCATTGGGAACTATTTTTCTTATAGAAATCTGATTGTGTACTGTCATCATTTATTACAAATTCCTGACTTGGCTTCCTTTTTTATTTCTATGTATTTTTCAAAATTAAATTAATCAACCAAAAGTCGAATTAATCCTGGATGGCAATTTATTTTTTGGGTTATTCTTTTAACATATTTGATGGTTAATTTTACTTTATAACGTTGTTAAAGGGAAGGTGAAGTATATCCCGGTATGTAGGTTTCAGCAGGTGTCTTTGGTGTGACGTAATTATTTGCATATGGCGTATAAATTGCTTGAAATTTTGTTGTCCAATTAAAATCTAACATAATCATTAAATGATAATAATTGGATTAAGTTGAGGATCACAGATAATGAATTGAAATAGATACGTAGTAGAAATAAATAAAATAATATGAAAGGATAAATTTGATATACAATCGAACTAATGATGTAAAAAATGACCATTCGGAAGCATATTGCTAATTTATTAGCAAAAATAACTAGACAATATCAAGACCATTGCAATTCCCCACTTGTTTTTATCGTTATTTTCATTTCGTTGAATACTAAGTTATTTGTAATTTTTAAGATTATTCTTCTCCAGTGTCCCTCTTTCGTACTGTTCAATTTTCCGATGCTAGCATTGACACTGTGGAATAATGTATTATTCTTCACACCAAGAGATAGTATATCTATAATTACACCTGTTAAACTAATGGATATTCTATTTTTATTTCTTTGTTCATGATTTTTTTTCAATGGTGTCCCTTTTCCCGAATATTTTCAATGTTATCAATCCCAATTCACCTCTATGGTGGATAGCAAGAGCATAATTGAGAATCATGATGAAGAAAATTTACCCCAGAACATCTGATCCGTAAAGCTCCTGAACTGTAAAAATCCCTGATCGTTACAAAATTGGGCCCTCAAAATGTACAACTGTCTACACATTTGTGTCCCGACAAAAAAAACATAAATTTTATGGTATATGACTTCTTAAGTCATACAGATTCGAAAATTATTGATAGAATGATGACGTTTCATTTTTTGACAAAAACTATTTTCATAAACTGCTCTGTGCCAAAATGTATTAAATCGATCAGCCCAAAAATTTTATACACTACTGTAACTCAATGGTATTAACTACTACCCAAAATTTTGAATTGTGTTTCCACCTTCTACGTGTGCTGTGGAACGTTATATCAAGTGTGAGATGAAAAAAATTAGAAAAACGCGAATATGTCAAAAACTTTGTATGAACGGGTATCCATATTTTGATTGATCTCGGTAGTGGATATTCAGATGAGTATTTTGAAAATAAAATTTCTTTAATCTGATCAGTAATTTAGGAGATATTTTTTGTCTCAATTTTTTCGAGAGTTATCAGGCCTACACCGATTTCATGACAAAAATGAAAAATGCAGATTACCACCAAGTGACCCCTGGTTAAGTAGAAATTTTATAACTTGATTTGATAAATATTATCATAAGGAATATTTTGACGTAAAAAAATTCAATTCAGTCTCGTGTTTTTTGAGATATTGGGCAAAGAAGATTTTCGAGAAATGGCTGTATCTCAAAAACTAGTTGACCGATTGAACTAAAATTTGGGCCAGATGTGCTCCCAAATAATGCCAATTATTCCACAAAATTTCAGATTTTTACCATCGACTTTACTCCTTATCTTCCAAATAGAAGCTTTGTAAACGCCGATTTTTACGATATTTCAATTTTGCTTGGAAATGATGTAGAATATCATGAAACGTCGAGATATGATGTTATTAGAAAATGTGTGTGTGTGTATGTCATTATGCGTGTGCGGATTTTTCAGATTTTTTAAATAAATCTTCACGAAACAAGCAGGTGATCGCTCCTATATTGCAGAATGCATGTGACTGTTACTTTATGTGTTTTTTGTATTTCAATTTTTTATTTCTACCAATTTCATTGGTAGTAAGCTTCCGCATGGATTCATAGCAATTCCTTTTTTCAATTTATCCTCAAAACGTTGTATAAACAGGTACATATATTTTGAGTGACCTAGATAGAGGCCATCGAGATGAGTATTTTGAGAAAAAAACGCAATCGATCAAGTAGTTTTTGAGATATTGACCAATATACTTTTAAACTAAAAAAGTTGCGTATCTCTGGAACTACTGGACCGATGTCGCTCAGCGAAAATACCAAACTTTGGTATTATAGAAGTCACAATGTTACCAAATTTCAACCTTTTATCTCATTTTCTTCTCGAGTTATTGCATGTACATGGAATTTTGTGAAAAAAATGGAAAATCCGCAATATCTCCAAAATTTTAATGAACGGGTATATATATTTTGATTGATCTAGATAGAAGACATTGAAACGAGTATTTTGGAAAAAAAATGAAATCGGTCAAGTAGTTTTAGAGATATTGACCAATATAGTTTTATACAAAAGGTAGAATATCTCAGGAACTACTGGACCGATCGGGCTGGAATTGTGCACCAAACTTGAGCTTAATAGTACCTAGTACGGTTCAAAATTTCACGTCCATATCAATAATATTTTCCCGTATTAAGGCCCGTCTTCTACATCTGGTTACTTGTGAATTGACTTTTACCCCCCCACGTTTTGCCGCCAATTCTGAAGCTCCATATCAAAATCTTCCCTGTCGGTAACAGCGGGAGTATCACAAAATGATAATTTTCCAGGGCCCCATAGGCTCCAGCCGTTTCAGGGTGCATAATTTCAGGGCCCCAATATTTATAAAATATAAACATCATATGTACATGTAATAGTAACTGAATCAGTGGAAAGACGAACGAAAAAATGTCGTGAAAAAAAAGCGAATTTACTGAAAAATTGAACTTTCAGAAACAGGGGCGGGGGAGGAGGAGAAAATGGCCCTTGTGGCTAAAATAGATGTAGTATCGTAAAATTGTCATTAGCTGTAGATATTTAGATTTAGTTTCTTTCTTGGGGAACTACGTGCCAGAGTGCTTTCAATGCTGTCGCTGTCTGGGGAAGTACCGGGCAGAAGTCTAGACGGTTTGCTTTTGTTCCTGGGGAAGCACCCAGCAGATGTTTCGAATTTGTAATTAAGGTCTGGACGTAGTGAACCAAGAATGAGGTTTTATTAGGGTAGGATTAGTTTTATTGAGGGTCGAGCAAGCCGGGCGACGTGGGCCCTGCCCACGTCGTGACGTCAGAGCCGGGGAGGACCCAAGCTAGAGAAAACCCCAAGTCGGGGAAAACCAAGCTGACCCCTGATTGACGTCAGAGGGGAAGCTTCTAGAAGGTTCGAGTCGTGCGTCACTAGAGTGTTGCTGGGGACCCTTCGTGAGTAAGAGAGGGGGGCCTTGGGGCACTTATAAGGGCGTGGGCTCGAGCGATTTGGG